>NW_019154085.1:75003895-75292743 GCF_002288905.1 Enhydra lutris kenyoni | reverse complement strand
ACAGACCTGTACCCCTGGGGATAAAAAGATATTATATGTTTATAAAAAATAAAATTTAAAAAAAAATAAAATAAATAAATAAATAAATATAATATCCTAGAGAGTCTTTAAATATTTATTTAATATATATCTCTATGGACCTTCAAAAAAATTATTGATCATTATTATAAAAAAGAAGGAATCATTTTTTTTTCTTCAGCAGATTGTTAAGGATATGCCCTTCTTAATTTACTACAGAGAATGCATTTATGAAGGTCAAGCTAATATATTCATGGAATATGAGGCATGTAGCCACCCAAATTCACAGCTAAATCTCTCAATTGGTGGAATAAATTGCTGACAGCAGAAACGTTTGTATTGGCCAAGCACTGTGGTTTGATTAAGTTTGCTCATTTATTTTATAAATCTGTTGTAAAGCCATTAGAAGAGTTTTATTACTCAAATTATGAGGCTGAGTCAGAGTGGCCTTTTAAATCTATAAATTAATCAGGACTTTATTTCCAGAGCAGTGAAAATATTCACCCTTTTCTTTCAATGAATATATTTTCCATCTCTATTACAAATAAATTGTGATTTAGTTCACAATTTCTGCAGTTGGCCATTATTCATAGCCATGCTTCTTGGATAGATCAGCAAATGTATAAATTTCCTTCACTGTCCATTTCTGGGTAGATGAGAGAAGCATCTTCTAGAAGAAATTAACCTCAATCAAAACACTGTCTACATTGAACATATGGTCTCAACACATGTCCAAGAAAGGCTAGCCAATCTTTACAACACAAAATTCATTTTGCTTTCTTTACAACTTCAACATGGGAGGTGCCTCAGCTTAGCATTTTTGCTTTCCCCTATTTTTTTTCTTTTTGCCATTACTTTGTTCATTCTACTACTTTATCATTACTTTCTTGATATCCTTTCTACAAGGTCACTTACTAGTTTATCTTTATTAAGATTTTTTTTTCCACATCTAATCCTCTTACGCCAGATTTGACTTGTTCTTTTTTCTAACATTCAAAATCAGATGGGACTGTGTCCTTGTGGTGAGCCCAGGGCTGACTCTACCACCACCCCTCCTCATCCAGGTCCCAGCATTTGGATCAGGAATGGGTATAAGATCCTGGCCGAGTAAACCCAGAGAGAGTTCTCTTTCAGGGCTTTTTGGCTGATAGGTTTTAAGATCAGAGGTGATAGAATTTTAACACGTCACAGGAGGAGATTGCCTAAGGACAATGCAGCCATAGAGGAGAGGACAGAGTGAGACAGAATCTAAAGACATTTTTTTTTTAACACCTAGGTCCAGTTGCACCTGATTAATCCCTTAACTTTTTATTTCTATGAAAGTAATGATTTCTTTGACCAATATGAATCTGTTTGTTTTGTATAAAAATAAAAGTTCCAACACCTTATTTTTTTTTTGCAACACCTTATTTTGTTTTAAAGTATTTTATTTCCATTTAGAAAAAGGCAAGCTATTGCTACCCAAATCCTGCATATATCCCATAGAACAAAAATGCATTCATTGGGACACATTAGATTATAAGGAATGGAAACCAATTTCAATCTTGTCTAAGTTAGAGGGGACTTTCTCATTATTTGCTCAGCTCTATAAAGTTTCAAAGGTGAAGCAGATTTAGGCATGACTGGATCCCAGAACTCAAACATAATTTTTACCACTCTCATTCGCCACTAATCCCTCATTTCAGTTTGACACAATCTTCTCTTGACTCAGACAGTTTTTCTGCCTAAAATTAATAACTTGAAGAAACAGTAACACACGTTTGTCATTTAGAAATACAAAATTAAGAATAGAAGACAGGAGCATCTGGCTGGTTCAGCTGGTAGAGCATGTGATTCTTGATCTCAGGGTTGTGAGTTCAAGCCCCACATTGGGTGTAGAGATTATTTAAATACATAAACTTGAAAAAAAAAAGAATAGAAATAGCTTAAAATATCAAGAGATTGTATTTGAGTAACAGGAAATGAAGATTGGTCAGAGAATTATTTTTAATAAGCTTATTGGTACTTTTGGAGTTTTAGCCATCTGCGTATATTATCAATTTTTGACTTCCCAAGTAAATTTTAAAAGCAACAAAATTTAAAAACGAAATGATATCCCAGTCTTTTGATATCTATCTCACTAACTTGGGTTTTATTTATTTGTGAGAGCTTTGAAGACAAGCCATGCTGATGGACTCCTTTGATTTGTGTCTACACAGACAAAATTCTAAGTATTTAAAGACAAATAGTTTTCTTGATTCCATCAGTGTAATCTATTTGAGTATGGATAGCTGATGTCTCACTTAATTTCATCTGGTACTCTGCTGTATTTCTATGATGGGATTCAATGTGAAATTTGTACAGTTGCTTGCTCTGTTAGCAAAGCACTTGGGCACCCCACAGTTAAGAGGGTCCTCAGAATTTGTTAGCTCCTTGAAGTCCTGTGGGTTTTTAGGCACACAAATCCTAAATTTAAGAAATTGTCAAAGTAATCTCCAATAGACCAAGAATTTAGGTCAGAAAATATCCCAAGTCCTTCAGACAGAAAAATCTGTAAATCCTGAGGTTTCTTTGGAGAGTCTGTAGAGAGATGATGTGTTTAAATCTGTGAATTACATGGCAAAATTAGATTAACTTGGCAAATTCCTAAGTTACACTGCTAAGGAGAGTAAGTTCCCACCTCTCCATTGTATC
Organism: Enhydra lutris kenyoni; assembly: GCF_002288905.1. Taxonomy (NCBI): domain Eukaryota; kingdom Metazoa; phylum Chordata; class Mammalia; order Carnivora; family Mustelidae; genus Enhydra; species Enhydra lutris. The sequence continues at coordinate 75,290,052 of NW_019154085.1, read as the reverse complement.
CCTGGGAAAACATAAAATTCTGGATTCCTTTCCACTTCCCTGTCTCCTCTACCTCCCAATCCCCAGAAGCCTCTGAAGAAATATTCAGTTGTCTTTTAAGCAGAATGACCAGACCAAAAGGATTTTGCTAAAAAGTTTCTGAGATCAAAACTTTTCATCTTTTTATCCTCAACTCTGCACCTCTGTCTAGCTATACCAACCCAGTTGCTCTCAAAAAGGAATTTTTAACTCAACATTGATTTTATTTATTTTTTATCTAAATGACTGACTTTTTTCCCTTCAATTTAATTGACTTCTTATTTGATTAAGATAAATAAATCAATTGATTGGTTTGCTTTCATGCTTTCCTAATCTCTATAGAAAACAAATAAGACCTTAACATAATCACCCATTTTATAAGCTTCACTAGAGCCAAAATTTTTACCTAAGCATTCTATAACAACTGTATATAGTAGATTGCTGTATTCTGTTGAGTTTCCAGGTTATGTTTGCTAATAAATTACCAGTTTTGAGTATTCCAGTTAAGTGGTTTAAATTTCCCCATTTTTAGATATGTAGAGTATAATTTTTTAAACTTATGTAATTTGTGTATATAAACGTCTCTTGGCACAAAATAACTAGTATTAAACTGGCAACGTTAAGTACATACATCTCTACCTTCATCTGCTCAAGAACTTGAAGTAGGTAGATTGCTGAAGAAAAGAGATATTTTTATTACAAAATAATCTCTCTAAGATCCTTTAAATATTTATTCTCAATAGTGTTTGTCCCTTTTGTTCATCCTGACCAATCAAATTCTAAGGGACTATTTTGGAGGAAAATAACCCAGGCTCTGACAAATAGCCAATATGGAAATAAAAAATCTACATTTTCTGCCTAGAAGTCTATCTAGAAAATTTATGTTTATTCTTCAAGTCTCAGTTCAAATGCTTCCTTTATTCTGAAACCTCTAGTGCCTGGCAAATTTCTTGGGGTTGCAAGGGACGGAAATGGATTGTGGCTAAGATACGGAAACAGAAGATTTATTGGAAGGATACTGGATGCCTTCCAGAAATCTCAGGAAGACCTGAATAACTCAGCCTTGGGGAGAAAAGAAAGCAGGATAGCTCCAAGGACCTCAGCAGCAAGAGCTTTTGGATCTCTCTAGAGCCTTACCTCATGACGACTTATGACTAATAGTTTTCTAACCATGTTCTCATTTCAAATTCCAAGCAGAAATTATATGACTAATTAAGATGGCAGATAGATCAAGCTCAGCCACTATGAGAACAACGAACTGTTAGGTCACCCCAATTTGTGTCTCTTGTCACCTTTGATTTGCACGCCGCTTTTCCCATTTTCAAAAGTACTTTGTACAAATCCTGTGAGGCCAATGATACTGTGAAGCCAATGAAACATGCTAAGGTAGACTTTTTCTATATTTGAATCCTTAGTATATGCACAGTGACTGGAACTTAGTTAGTGGTAAAAAATTATGGTTGCATGATTTGCATGGTTTATGTTCTTTTACTGATAGAAATTATCAAGTGCCATAAAGAGAGACTTCTGTAAGTTGTACTAAAGCTACTTGAGACTTCCTTATGAGAGTGGCCATATGACCTGTTGGTGCTCTTTCTGATGCTCAAGAATGAGAAGAATCCTTAGTATGCAGTAAGCAGAAAATCAGTACAGAGGGATCAATGGTCAGTGCAGCACTGTGGCACCTGCCATCTCCCCATTCATACCATGCTGTGCCACAGTGTCTTCTTTGACCACCTAGGGCTCCTCAACATGAAACCAAGACTGTACATCCATGGGGAACAGTCTGTTAACTACCTAACAGAGTTAAAGCATGCCACTTTCCTTTCACCCCCTCAGAGCCCCCAGAGCTATGTCCCTAGCCTTTCGTTCCTTCAAATACAAAATACTTATTTAGTCCCTTTCTCCATCAGTTGTATGTCAGGTTGGGTCCAGGGCTGAGAAACATAAACCCCTACTTAACTAGGGTTAGGGCTGGGTGCATGCCTTGCCATCAGTTTCCCACAGGGAAATCATTCCCAGCCTTCCATGCACCCATCCCCCCAGCCCCAAAAATAAAAAGCAGAATAAAAAAGACACATTTTATCTAGTCAGTAAGATTACTCCCACTAAATCTTTAGAACAGCACCCAGTTATGAAGTAGATAAGCCGAAATGTTTATAGGAAGTAAGGACTTGTTGGTGAGCATTGAAGTGTTTTGGGGTTTTGGTTGGTTGTTTTGCTTCTTCATGTCTGTTTCAATTGTTTTACTTCCTTTTAACAGTGAATGTGTATTATTTTATAAATGTAACTAAGCTTTTTAAAATATTAAGGAATAGAGGGGAAGTAGCAAATGGTAACCTTAGACTCAGGTAACCCAGCTCCAGTAGTGCTAAAATGGTTTTTACTTAATAGGAAAAGCATAAAAATATAGTGACTATGATCTAGGTCCCTAGTGCTACTCTCCCTTCAAAGGAACATTTCTTGAAGAAATGGCTGATTCAAGGGCTGGGGCAGGGTAAGTTCAAGAAGAGCCTGGAACATATTGCCAGAAAGTAGGAAATGATGTGGTACACCACACAGACCCAGGTACCAAATTGCAGGGTTACTGTGGGGGTAAAAGAGACATCAAATAATTAAGTAATAAATTATAAACCATTGAAGAAATAGTAATTTATTGGTTCTTACCAATACAAACGAACAGGGGAAATGAAAGCTGTTGCATCCAGTAGAAAGCAGAATATCAACTGGTAAATGCAGGAGTCCTGGAGTACAAAAATCATTATTTTATAATAAAGATCGGATCAGGCAAGTATCATCAATGAATACTAAATCTAGGAAATTTTGATAAAAAAATAAGACATTTACAGACTGCTTATTAATTGTAAGGACTAAAAAGCAGCAATTGCCTATGGGAGAAATTCAACACCTTGACACAATGACCAAAATAATAACCTCAGCTATGAGGGACCAATGGACATCGTGTACCTGCCTTTGTGATACACAGAGACGGATGCAACCCCAGCTAGGAGTAGAGAATAGATTGAATCAAATAATGAGGAAATATCAGTCAACCCTCAGGATATTCCATTTAGAAAAGGTAGGTGAGGGATGACTATATATTTTTTTAAATGTTAGTATCATAAAAGACAATGAAAGGATATAGAAATGTTCCAGATAACTGAAGGCTAAAGAGACACAGCAACTAAATGCATTGCCTAACCATATATGGGATTCTATTCTGGAAGAAGAAAAAATACTATAAAGGACATTATTGAGTCAAGTGACAAAATTGGGATATGGATTCTATATTAAGTAAAAGTGTTTTACCAATGCTAAATTGGCTGAATTTGATAACAGTACTGTAGTTATGGCAAAGAACACCTGCATTCTTAGGAAATACAGTCTGAAGTATTTGAAGGCAAAGGACCATGATATATGCATCTTAGACTAAAAAAAAAGAAGTATGTGCACACGTGTACTCATACACAAACACACGCGCACACACACAGTCCTGCCAAGTGTATATTATCTTGAGAACATCTCACAATTTACATCATTGTTACTGTGTAAGAGTGGTAACTAACAGGCCAAATGTTTTTGCTACAGTCAGATGATCCCATGGATTTTCTTTTTTTAATGTTATTAATACGATAATTTACAAGGATTAGTTTTTGAATGTTAAACCAAACTCGCATTCCAGAGATTAAACCCCACATGGTATGGATGTATTTACCTTTTTATGTATTGATATGTTTAATTTCTAAGTATTTCTTTAGAATTTTTTACGTCTATGCTCGTAAGGGATATTGGTTTGTAATTATTTTGTGTGTAATGTCGTCATCTACTTTTGATCTCAGGACAATTTTGTCCTCACAGAATGAGTTGGAAAATATTCCCTCCTCTTCAGTTTTCTGGAACAGTTTGGGTAGAGCTAATATTATATTTTCTTTAAATGTTGGGAAAAATTCACCAATGAAACTATCTTGGCCTGGAGTTTTGTTTGGTTATTTTTTTAGTCAGATTTTAACTGCAAATTAAATTTCTTCAATAAATTAAAAGCTATTCAGTTTGTCTATTTCTTTTTTTTTTAATATTTTATTTATTTATTTGACAGAGAGAGATCACAAGTAGACAGAGAGGCAGGCAGAGAGAGAGAGAGGGAAGCAGGCTCCCCACTGAGCAGAGAGCCCGATGCGGGACTCGATCCCAGGACCCTGAGATCATGACCCGAGCCAAAGGCAGCAGCTTAACCCACTGAGCCACCCAGGCGCCCCCAGTTTGTCTATTTCTTCTTGAATAAGTTTTGGTAGTTTGTAACTTCCAAGGAATTTTTCTATTTCCCCTGAGAGGTAAAATTTATAGGTATAATGCTGTTCACAATATTCCTTTATTATTTTTTTATTATCTGTAAAATCTATAGTGATGTCACTTTCTTCATTCCTCAATATTGATCATCTGTGTCTTCTCTTTCTTCCTGATCAGTCTGGCAGGAGTTTTATCAAGTTTATTAATCTTGTCAAAGAACCAGCTTTTTATTTCATTGATGTTCTCTATTGTTTTCATTTTGATCTCTCTATATCATTTATTTCCTTTCTTCTGAAAGAAGAAGGAAGTAAGATCAGATCAGATTTGTTCTTTCTCTAGGTTCTGAAGATAGAAGCAGAGGTCGTTGATTTGTTTGTATGTACAAACTGTTTTAGCACATCTTCATTCAGTTCGAATACTTTATATTTTTTCTTGATTTTTATAACTTTATCTAGGGATGCTTGGCTGGCTCAATCAGTAGAACATCCAACTATTGATCTCAGGTGGTGAGTTCAAGCCCCACACTGGGTGTAGAGTCTACTTAAGACAAAACAAAACAAAAAAATTAATCCATGTGTCATTTCAAAGTATTATTCAGCTGTCAATTGTTTGATAGAGTTCTGTATGTTTTTTATTTCTAATTCAATGTGGTCAAAGTGCAAACTTTGAGTCTAATAATTTTAAATTTATTGAGACTTTGTTTAGGCCCAGAATATGATCTATCTTGGAAAATGTATACTTGAACTTTATAATAGTATGTATTACTCTGTTGTTGGGTGATGCCTTCCCAATTTTCAGGTCAGTTTGGTACTATCCTTCAAATATTCCATGTCCTTACTGACTTTATGCCTGTGTGTTCTATCAATTATCAAGAAAGTATTGAAATCTCTGACTAAAATTGTGGATTTGACTACTTCTTCTCACCATTCTATTATGTTTTGTTTCTTGTATTTTGAAGCTGTTATTGGGTGTGTGCCCCAGTCAGTACTCACTGGGTACAGGAGGGGAACATGCAGTAGATAGTCTGAAGCTTTCTTTTTTCTTTTCTTTCTTTTTTTTTTTTTTTTAAGATTTTACTTATTTATTTCAGAGACAGAAAGAGAGAGCAGCAGGAAGGAGCAGAGGGAGAGGGAGAATCCTAAGCAGATTCAGTGCTGAGCACAAGCCTGGTGTGGGACTTGATCCCACAATCCTGAGATCATGACCTGAGTTGAAATCGAGTTGGCCACTCAACCAACTGAGCCACCCAGGCGTCCCTGAGGTTTTCTTTCTGTTCGGTGTTCTCCTCTTCAGGACTCTTGGCCTGGAAACCCTAGCTGCCTTGGTCTCCTGACTCAGATTCACCTTCTCCCCTCAAGGGAGTCTGCCAGATTCTACCCAGATTCAGCCCAGACCTCTGCGGGCAGCAACCCAGCCTGGTGACAGATCTCTTGCCTCTTGGCAATCCTTGACTTCCTGGGCCTGATGTCCAGCATCTTGAAAGTGGAAATACATTCTGTTTGTCTCTTTTCCTTTAATTTGTTCTTCCTTCCTACTCTTCTTTCCTTTTTTTTCCTATCTTTTTTGGTTGCTTCAGACAGAGGATACATCTGAATGGAAGCAGAATTCCTTCTTGTCTTTTTGTTCAGGTGTACATGTCTTGTAGTTTTCTGTGGACCAGGAATTTGAGAGCAGCTCGGCTGGGTGGTTCTGCTCCAGTTTATCCAAAGCACTCTTCTCTTTCTGACGACAGGGAACCTTGAAAGACTTCCAGTTTAATCACTCAAATTCCCCCTGTGATAGGTATTACAAAGAGTTTATTTTTCGAAATTTAGAAGTTTATTTCAGGCAAGATATATATAAATCAGTTTTGCAAAGTTTTTATTACTAAAATAATGAGTTTGTCTAAATCCTGTAATAGAAACCATTGTATTTTAGTTTATATGTTATAATATATAAAATAGTATTTATTATATAATATAGCATAATCCTGCATAGTATATAGTATCCAGTTTTCACCTTTCTTTTATAAATGCAATTTATGTTAATGAAAAATAATGAGCTAATTGCATTAATAGGTAGTTATAATTTATACCTTCTGTGCCAAGGTAGGTTTTTTTTTTTTAAGGTAGGTTTTTATGTACTATCTCATTTCATTTGCCCAAGTCTATAGTGTATTTACTATATGTATGTTGATATTCCTATTTCACAGGTGAGAAAACTAAGATGGAAGAAAGTTAAATGATATGAAAGTCACATGTTCAGGAATTTGATGATCCAGGATTCCAATCCATGTCTTTCTGATGCAAAAACCTGAGTTCTTAACCACTCTGCTATGCTGGGCAAAACTGAGATAAGGGTGTGAGTAAAACGAGCACTTTTTATTCCACTTTGAATAGGATGTTACTAAAGCACAAAACAGGAAGATCCCTAAGATTACATTTGAGAGGCCTCTGGAAATCTACAGATAGCAGTAAATCCTGGAGAGAAAGGACAACTATACTGTACTTTGAATCATCCGTGATGTCAAAACAAGTATGAGGTCTAACTGTAGTTAGAAATCAATTTTCTTTCTAGTTTTTCATAGCTTCTCTTTCCCACACTTTAAACTGTCCTAATCTGCTTTCCCACTGAGACTTATTTCTGGTAACATATAGTTCGGATAACGGCATCCTCACACCTGGTGGGCCGTGTAGCTGTGTATGCTGGGAATGGTAAGGATCATGAGGAACTCTGGAGGTACAATACAAGCCACTGTCACTTCAAAAATGAAGCCATAAGCTCCGCTGATGTTGGGAACTAGCCAAAGGCAATAGCATGAAAACCACAGGAGCACCTTTGCGTGTAAAAGCAAACTCAGTCAGTAGCTGACTGGCAGAGCACGTTGATGAGAAATAACCTGTTTTAGTAAAGCGGCTTCTTCCATTTGTTAAAGGGCGTGCCTTCAATCATAAAATACACATTCATTCATTTATCCTACAAACATGCCTAGTCAGGCTCAGGCATCATGCTTGGTGTTGGGTGTGCCAAGGTAGATAGATAGATAGATAGATAGATAGATAGATAGATAGATAATGGATACATAGATAGATAGTTAGATAGATAGATAAAGTCCCAGATCTGTAAGTTTTTAGTGTCTAGTAGAAACATCAAATATATAAATGCTTTGATACCCAACAGTGAAACATCACCAGGAATATACCTGCATTCAAACCCAATTGGCTTTCTTATTTGCTGCAAGCAGGGAGACTTTATACCATGGAGAACAAAAGGGAATCTCAAAGAGTATTTGAGGGACAGGTTGTAGGATTTGGGCCCATGTTAGATAATTTGAGGAAGGTTCAAGGAAACAGGAATTTGCTTTGGATTTGGTGTTGTCAGAAAGTTGGGAGAAATTCTATGACTGGATATTCTAATAACTTGTACCAAGGAGGATGGAGACATGGAATTGGTGATTGGTAAAAAAGCAGCAGTCATTCACATTAGCTGGAAAAAGGGGGGATGTGTGACTATGTTTATGGTTAGCACCATGTTCTTGTTTTTGTTTGTTTGTTTGTTTTAATTCATTAGGTAAATTAGCCACAGAGTGATCTCTTATGATTTTGGTGAAAATGTTCTGCAAGAAAACAGCATGGCCTAGCTGGAATCCAGGGCTGTTTTTTCTTCTTCAATACTCACTTCTACTTTGCCTTGATAAATGCTGAGTTACAAGAATACACAGATGTAAGAGAGGTTAATAAGTTCCTTCCATGCCAAAAACTATCTTACAAGGTATGAAAGTCCCATACTTATTAATTACATTTGGTGACTAAAGAGACAGAGCTAAAAAATAAAGTTCTAGGAAATAGAACTGGAATATGAACATAAAAAATTTTGTCTTTACCATAAATTTTTTTCGAGCTTTATTTAAGTATAATTGTCATACAATAAATTGCACATGTTAAAGCCTAAAATTTGATGATGTGGGCATACTGACATATCTCCAAATTAGTTACCACAAACAAGACAATGAGTATATCCATCACCTCCAAAAGTCTTTTGTGTTCCTTTGTTCCTTTGAAATCCCCTCTCCATCCCTTCATTGCTCTATTCCCCCAAACCCGGTCCGTAGGCAATCACTGATCTATTTTCTATATTTCTATAGATAGCTTAGTGTGCTAGTGTGCAGTTTTTAGCAGTTTATATAAGTGAAATCCTACAGTACCTCTTCTTTTGTGTCCACCTTCTTTCACTTAGCACAATTATTTTGACATTCATCCACATTGTTACATGTTTCAAAACTCCATTCTTTTTTATTGTGGAGTAGTATTCCACTGTGTGATATGCAAAGAAATTCTTTAGGGATTCTCCTGTTGGTGGACATTTAGGTTGTGTGATGGTTTTAAAGTACATCCACAAATTCTTTGCTACTACCCTCTTTAGGAAATGGAGTCTAATTTCCCTCTCCTTGCCAATATGGACTGGACTTAGCAACTCAATTTTAATGAATAGAATAAAGCAGAAGTGAAGTGATAGCATGCAACTTCTGAAACTAGTCATGTAAGGATTTTAGACTTCCTCCTTATTCTCTATTAGATCATCTTCTCTGGGGGAGGCCAGCTGCCATGCTGTGAGGAAACTCAAACAGTCCTATGGAGAAGGCAATGTAATGAGAAACTGTAGTCTCCTCTTAGCAGCCATTCAAGTGAGCCATGTTGGAAACAAACCCTCCAATTTGAATCCAGACTTCAGATGACCATAGCCCCTTTATAGTTTCACTACAACCTCATGGGAGACCCAGAGCCCAAACCACCCAGCTTAAGTGGCTCTCAAATTCCTGATCCACAGAAACTATGAAATAACAAATGGTTGTTGTTTTAAGTCACTAAATTTTGGAGAAATATGTTACAGGGCAATCGGTAACTAATATAACTTGTTCTAGGTTTGGGGCTATTCCAAGTAAAGGAGCTATGGACTTAGGATGCAAGTATTTGTATAGATACACGCTTTCATCTCTTTTGGTTTACTGTGTATTGAGGCACAATTTTTAATTTGCTTTATATTGTTTTCCATTCAAGTGTCAAATTGACCCAACAAGGTTATAGACTTCAAGTACTTATTTAATATTCCACACAATGTTCTCAGCCCATGCTAATTGCTTAGTAAATGATCAATATTTTGAATTGAGATAAACTGAGAACAATAATAAGTACTCAAATGGCTTTTTTTTGGTTACCAGACAATGGAGAAGGTGATTCAGTGTTGTTGGTGGATGGACTGCCTGACCTCCCCCATCTCCACCTTGTGAAAAAAAAAATGAATTTTTTGCTTTAGGCCCAGAAAAAGAATGCAGTTTGGAGTCCATAAAGAAAGTTTCACCCCCATGCAATGTTAATTCTACTTTGAATACCACACATAAGTGGGAAAAATTAATACAACTTCATCCTGGTAAAATTCTGAATTGCACACTTGTTAAAATAGAAAGAAAATGTACTATTTCACATTGCCAGACAGTGTACTCTCTCTTTCAGCTGCTTTTCAACCAATCTAAGGTGTGCTTAGAGGAACTGACTGTGGCATTGAGAATATGAATACATACACAGATGTAAGAGAGGTTATCTTTCAGCTCTCAGATATGGCTGGAGTGAGCTATGTAGGTAGAAATATATATAGGAATGTGTTGATGAAGGCTCAGTAGGTTTCTGCGGGTTCAGTTCCTTTACCTGGTATGGAAGACCCTGAGCTTCTCAAAGAGATAGAAATGTAGGATTTAAAATAGCTAACTCTACTAAGAAGAATTCTAGGCAAAGAGTACTACCAAAGTACTTCCAAACTTGACAATGTACAGAATGATTCTATTAGGGGGAAACAGGAATCACTCCACAATAGTTTTGAGAGGACTTTCAAAAAACATTCATAATGGCTAAAATTAACAAGTCAGGAAATGACAGATGCTGGCGAGGATGCGGAGAAAGGGGAACCCTCCTACACTCTTGGTGGGAATGTAAGCTGGTGCAACCACTCTGGAAAACAGCATGGAGGTTTCTCAAAAAGTTGAAAATAGAGCTACCTTACGACCCAGGAATTGCACTACTGGGTATTTACCCTAAAGATACAAACGTAGTGATCCGAAGGGGCACATGCACCCGAATGTTTATAGCAGCAATGTCCACAATAGCCAAATTATGGAAAGAACCTAGATGTCTATCAACAGAAGAATGGATAAAGAAGATGTGGAATATATATACAATGGAATACTATGCAGCCATCAAAAGAAATGAAATCTTGCCAATTGCAACGACGTGGATGGAACTAGAGAGTATTATGCTTAGCGAAATAAGTCAATGAGAGAAAGACAATTATCATATGATCTCCCTGATATGAGGAAATGGAGATGCAATGTGGGGGGTTTGGGGGTAGGAAAAGAATAAATGAAACAATATGGGATCAGGAGGGAGACAAACCATGAGAGACTCTTAATGTCACAAAACAAACTGAGGGTGGCGGTGGGGGGGAGGGAGAGGGTGGTGGGGTTATGGACTTTGGGGAGGGTATGTGATATGGTGAGTGCTGTGAAGTGTGTAAACCTGGCAATTCACAGACATGTACCCCTGGGGCTAATAATACATTATATGTTTATAAAAAAAATAAAATTATTTTAAAAATTCATAAGATTTTCTGTTTTATACTTCCTTATATTAATCTTTCTCTCATTCTGCCAGTGAATTTGCCTAAGGGAGATTTAGAATTGTTCAAATGAGAATGCAAAGAGGAAAAACAGAATGTTAGCATTCAGCTTTCCACACCAAAATTTAGCAACATTTTTGGAGAAGAAGAGAGCAAAAGGTTCTCCAAATTCCTTTATATCTCCTTTAGAGAGATTAGGTTGGTAATCCTCACCATGATGTTTTATATAAGGGAGATCCCATCAACAAAGGAGGTGGAAGCCTAAGAAAACTGACCCCACTCTATGTCTAGTTGAATAGAAAGTGCAAGAGACCAGAGTAGAGGGAGCAGAGTGAGTGGGAGAAACATCAAGACTCTGCTAACTCCCTCCCTGTCTTAGGATTCAACCTCAAAGCATGGACATCTGGGTCAGAAACAAATCATTTGCATAAATTCCTTAAGCCTGAATGTCCACAAGAAGGCCCCCTTACTCCTATATGTGGAGTTGAGAAACTAAGAAACTCCAAGCTTAGGAAATCTTTTTTTTTTTTTTTTCAAGAGAGAGGGAGGGGGAAGGAGCAGAGGAAGAAGGGAATCTTAAGCAGGTTCCACACCCAGCATGGAGCTCCATCTCACAACCCTGATATCATCATCTGAGCCAAAATCAAGAGTGTATTTAATTGACTGAGCCACCCAGACAAAATCTGAATCCTTTTTTTTTTAAAGATTTATTTATTTATATATTTAAAAAATTTATTTGTTTATTTATTTGAGAGAAAGGAGTACAGGGGGTGGGGCAGAGGGAAATGGAGAAACTCAAGCAGACTCCACACCAGGCACAGAGCCTGATGCAGATCTCAATCTCGCAATCCTGAGATCACAACCTGAGCCAAAACCAAAAGTTGGATGCTTAACCAACTACGTCACCCAGGTGCCTCAAAATCTGAATATTTTATAATGGACAATGAGCTTATCTAGCTTCTGTGTAGGAGGTACACCATGTCTTATTATCCTGGTTAGAAATCTGCCTTCTGTCCCAAAGGGAGTCACTATCGTCCAGGTCTGTTTGCTATACAATCAATCTTCAAAAGAGAGTCTAGAAGAAAGGCAGTTAGTGCCTCTAAGAGGTGCAAAAACACGGACCTGTGGAGAATTGTGTCCCAATAATCAACACCTAATAAAAGCCTTCAAGACAGTCATTACTTCACTCACTTTCCAGAGAAGGAAATGAGGATGAGAGAAGTGAAGGAACTCACCACAGGCCCTATAGTGGTGTAGTTGGGATTTACACCCAGACACACTTACACTCCTTCCATATCCCCTCCCTACCAAACCACCGTGGAGACCCAAACACGTTTATGGTTAATGTTTATGACAAGCCAAAAATCATGACTAAATCCTTCTAGAAGGAAAATTTTCAGCTTACTATGCCTCCCCAGGATGAAATATGTTATTTCTTGAAAGATATCTGGAAGAACTATAGCAAAACTTTATAAATGAGCAGCTTAGCATGCCTTCTCCAAAATGGAAGGTCTTTACAGTAGGACCCCAAATTCTAATTGTCAACAAAAGACAGAGAGGAAAGAAAGCTGTTGTCCAAAGTGAAGGAATATCCTAGGAATCTGAATGGATTATTTGTCTTCTGTTGTCCATTTTCAGAAATTGAGCTGCCACAAACCTGGGCAGATTTAGTAGCTTGTTTGCAAGATGGCCACCATCAATTTCTTCCCTTCTTGTATATATATATTTCATTCCTCTCAAGAGAAGTAATGTCCATTCATCCCCCTTCTCTACTCCCCTCACCTTGAATCTGGGCTGGACTTCCTGAATTCCTCAAATAATAAAATACAATAGAAGTGACATCCTAGGGCTTTTAAGAGTAGGTCATAGGGGGGCGCCTGGGTGGCTCAGTGGGTTAAAGCCTCTGCCTTCAGCTCAGGTCATGATCCCAGGGTCCTGGGATCGAGCCCCACATCGGGCTCTCTGCTCAGCAGGGAGGAGCCTGCTTCCTCCTATCTCTCTCTCTCTCTCTCTCTCTCTCTGCCTGCCTCTCTGCCTGCTTGTAATCTGTCTGTCAAATAAATAAATAAAAGTTTAAAAAATAAATAAATAAAAACTAAAGAGTAGGTCATAGGAAGCCTCATCACCAGGGTATCCTTGCTACACTAGGTCCTTGACCTCTGTCCAGGTCTCTTGAAACATATGCTCTAGGAACATTGTAAAAAGTCTGACTATCCTAAGCCTGCCATGCTGTAAGGAAGCACTGCTGGTTTCATGGAGAGATAGATGTCCAGCCAGCCCCACGCTTCCAACCACCCTGCTCCATATACAACAATCACATAAGCTAAGGAGGCATCTTGGACTTTCTAGCCCCAGCAGAAGCAACATGGAGGAAAGTGGAGAAACTCAACCAGTGGGCAGAGCCAAAGTCCCATACATATGGCTCAAGCGAGCTGTCCTAAGCATCTCTAGCCACTACTACTATGCCCTGTCCAAATCCCTAACTCATAAAATCATGTATATAACAAAAGTTTTTGTTTTATGCCATAAAGTTTTGAGACGGTTTGTCTAAGAAGCCATAGACAACTATAACAATATGTATAATTGAAATACATGTTGAAAAACTGGTTTCAAAAGATTTAAGGTAAATATTAAAGATAAATTTACATTGTGAGCTAATTGGAAGTATAAAAGGGCAATTAAAACTTAAAACTGAAATGTTTCACAGAGTTAATAGGATTACATTTCTAATGATATTTGAAAACTCTTCAGGTACTGACCAATTGACCCAAAGTTGGTATAGTTATCATTCTAGGGTAGTATATCTCAACCAAGGTGTGCATTTGGCAATGTTTAGAGACATAATTGATTATCGCAACTGGGGTTAGAAATGCTATTAGAGTCTAGTGGGTAGAGACCAGGGGTGTTGCTGAATAGCTTTGATGCAATGGACAGCGTATCCCGCCACACACACACACACACACACACACACACACACACACATACCGAATTATCTGGCCCAAATTGTCAACAATGCTAAGGCTGAGAAACCATGTTCCAGGATACCAGAAGCAACTATATTTGAATAAAGGCTTTGGCAATCCATTTCTCAAACAAATGTATAACCTCTTACATTTGAAGAGAGGCTCTCTTTGTTCAAATGTGTTTGTCCAAAATAAAAATTTAAATGTTTGTATGGATCAGAACCCATGAGCTGAGTCTAATATATAAAGATCTATTTCTTCACGTATTTATTTGGCACTTTATTTGCAGTAGACAATGCACTAGGCACTATGGAGTTCAAAATAAGTTCCCTACCTGCTACACACTACTGTCTAATGCAGAGACAGATCAGCATTCATATCACCATGGGATAATTATAGAACTAGAGATTGAAAAATAAGACAAAGAACACCAAAGTAGGCAGGCAATTCTCAGGAAAGGCTTCAAGAGGGAGGAGCTCTGCTCTGAAACTCTATGGATAAAGAAGTATTTTAGACTGGAGGCTGGGAGAAAAAACCAAACAAACAAACAAACAGACTTTATAGCAGGGACACCCTGAAAAACCGTACCTCGTATACGAGTCTAATTAGTTATATAAAATAAACGATGCTTTTCTTTAAAAGTATGTGGAGCAATTAAGAGTTAAATCAGATCTAAAATCATTAGAAGCTTCTGAAAACTTGATTGGAAAAAGTGTAATAGCTGATAATGTGAATCTCCAAGGGGAAAATCAAGAAAAATAAGCAAGTTTCCGGAATCTAACTTTCTTCATGGTCCAGAGATTTAAACTATAAAAGACAAAAAACACAAAAACAAATTTTGCCATGGCTAAGAAGAGAATTTTTTTTAATTTTTAATTTTTTATTAGCATATTATGTATTATTAGCCCCAGGGGTACAGGTCTGTGGATCTCCAGGTTTATACAAAAGAGAAGTTTTAAAGCAGAAAAAACATTTTAAGGACCCAAGGCCAGCATTAAACATAGGGATAAAGAATACAGGGGCATTATAACAAGCATGCAGAAAGCATTAGATGTAAAAACACAAATTAAACTTTGGAAATAAGTTTGCCTTTGTTGTTTTCTAAATTCTTTTTCAGGCTGGAACAATCATCTTTTGAAATTCCATTTAAAACCCGGAAGATTTTTATGATAAACAACCTAGAGTCTCTTATGCTATCTCTATCTCATGCCTTCAATTTTCCCACATTTTCCCTTTAGAGATGCAAAAAAAAATCCCCATGGGCTTCAGAATACATTAAGTACTTTAGTCATACAATATTCAATTTGAACTGGTATCACTTGTAAGTTTTTATGATTCAAAAATCATATGGTATGACATTTGAAAATAGCCCCAAAGATTACCATAGTATTTCTATAGTCATTTGCTATAATGATGTATTCTAACACCCAAGAAAAATGTACCTGATTTCAAAAGACACATTTCCCTTGGCAAACACCTGTTTCAAAGTGGAACAAAGCTTCTTACTTCACAGCGTACTCTGAAAGCATGAAACATCACTGACGCGACATATGTCAAAGGGTTAGGGACTAACAGGAAATCAACACCAGAATCCCACTGTGGGATTGCCCTGGTTATGCTTAACTAGGTAGGGCCCCGGCTCTCTCCTTAGGCACGGAGAAATCCTGTTTTCTAAAAATCAGTTGTTATATAATGATTGCAAAGTAGGTAAGTGGAACTTATGCTGGTATAACTAGTGCATGAGTGGCCCAAATAGAAAGCACATGATGTGATTATGCCTTTGCAAAAAGCAGAAACCAGATCAGCCCCAGAGGAACTCGTCTAGATTGGTCTTGTCCATGCATAGCTGCTTCCCAAAAATGTATCTGAAAATGTAGTTCTCAGATTACTCACATCAATAAAATCTGGGATGCTTATTAAAAAGGCAGTTTTCAGGACACCTGGGTGGCTCAGTCAGTAAAGTGTCTGCCTTCGGCTCAGATCATGATCTTAGGTCGTGGGATGGAGACCCACATCGTGCTCCCTGCTCAGGGGAAAGGCTGCTTCTCCCTCTCCCTCTGCTTCTTCCTGCTCTTTCTCTCTCTCTCTCTCTCCCCCCAAAAATTAATTAATTTAAAAAATAAATAATAATAAAAAGGCGGTTTTCTTAGTGGTCTCTCAGAACCAGTGGTTTAGAATCTTTAATTTGATTCTTAGGCATGCTAGGGTTTAAGACCTATGTCTTTATCAAGGGCTCAGCAAAATTTTGCATGGGAAAATTACTTATTTTGTGTTGAACTCAGTATGTAAAATAGTACTGAAAATATAAATTTTCACTTCCTTAATTAATGGTCTTGAGTGTTATTAGCCTAGGTCTATGTGATGGGATATCAACATTTGGGGGTAAGAGCAGAATAACTACTGATTCTTTGCTTAAAAAAAACCTAATTCATCATAACACTTGTCTTAGACAGTGGGCCATTATAAGTGTTAACACTGTTCCTCAGTATCGGAAGATTTGGTGGAGTTATGTTTCTCCAGACAGAGGAGTCTAACTCACAAGTCCAATTTCTCTAAAAAAATTTTTTTTCTTAATTTAAAGAATGAATACGGCCTGGTCCAGGAAAAGATGATTGATTTAACTTAAGAGTCAAGACAAACTCAGTAACGGTGATGTTAAAATGAGTTAAGTATGTTGTATTTACATGATATTTTTCAGACATATGATATATATCAGATATATGATATATCATATATTAGTCTTCAAATCATGCATAGATCTTCAGAATGTCCCATGATACCTAGGAAAATGTTATTAATACCTTGGGGAGAAGGAACTTACATATTCATGACTGAATAAATGAAATAAATCTTCCCTCCCTGCCCAGCTGATTGCTCCTGAAGTGAATTCCCAAGGGAGCCAATCCACTGGTTAGCCAGAGACCTTGGACTCCATGGAAATACATAAGCTGGACAGGATTCCTCTCACTGCCATTTTGGAGTCACGAGAAAAGATGAGTGAGCAGAGGAAACTGTGAGTAGAGAAAAAACCCCAAAGGAGCAGAGATAAGACAGAGACAGAAAAAGAGACCACCAAGCCTCTGACAGACTAACGCTGGTTTTCCAGTTCTAGTTGGCGCCACTTCACTGAACACCATTAGTTGTCCTTGCATTCGATGAAATCTGAATGCCTATAGGAGCCCTAGTCCCCTTTGACGTGAGTGCTTTAGTGGGCCTCTGTTCTTCAGCCTTGAAAAAAAACCCAATAGGATTCCAAAGAGAATATGATAAATAATTGTGTGAACTTCCATACAAAACATACAATAAGGACTCACCCCCTCACTTGGTTTCATCAGTAGCCTGGCTTCTCTGAAATAGTTTCTATCTTTTCTCAGCACTTTGTTGCATATCATGTGCATAAAAATTACACAGAGAGGAAGGTATCTGGACTCAAGTCATACTGTCCTGATTGAGGTAGATAGGATCTTTAATCAGCTGAATTCCCTTTAAGGGACAGAAACTAACCTTTGAGTGCATTGCATAGGCAAAGATCTTTATGTCATTTAGCTCTTTAATCCTTGGGATTTTTTTTAAGGTTCGAGGTCAGGGAAAGTAATTGATTTGCTCAATGATCAAAGTTAGAAAATGGTAATGTTTATGCCATAATCCAGGCTTGTACTATTAGTTCAGAACTCTTTCTACTCAGCCAGTGCCTCACGAAATATGGCACACATATCAACTTTGCTATTCAAAATTACTTTAAATAGATCATTAAAAAAAATCTTAAAAAGTTTAAAGTTACACATTTATTTGAACACATTGTAGAGAAATCATTTGAATCAACTTTGATTTCATGAATATATATATACATATATATAGTAAATAATAGTACAGATGGCATATAGATATGGCAAAAATCCTGAAGAGAAATTACTGAGGTTTGAAACCCTCACCACAGCAAGCTCATGTGAAATTATAAACAACATATTGAAAATCTGTTTAGAAATGGTCCAGTGGCCATATTAAGTTCAAGATTTGGATGTAAATCAAAAATTTTTAGGAAAGAATATGTTGATTGTACGTAGAAGTCATTATGCCATTTCTGTTTTTCTATAATCCACATCTAGTGTCATTGCTGTTCAGTATAGTAAAATATAAAAAATGATGAATATTTTTCTATATCCAATACATGGACATTAAATTTGCTGAATAGTAATATAAGTAAACATGGGCAACTACTCTAATGCTTTAAAGAATGCTAAAGAGGGCGCCTGGGTAGCTCAGTGGGTTAAGCCTCTGCCTTCGGCTCAGGTCACGATCCCAGAGTCCTGGAATCAAGCCCCGCATCGGGTTCTCTGCTTGGCAGGGAGCCTGCTTCCTCCTCTCTCTCTGCCTGCCTCTCTGCCTACTTGTGATCTCTCTCAAATAAATAAATAAAATCTTTAAAAAAAAAAAAAAAAAAGGATGCTAAAGAGAGGGGGACCTGGGTGGCTCAGTTGTTAAACTTTGTTGTTAAGCCTTTGGCTCGGGTTGTGATCCCAGCATCCTGGGATTGAGCCCAGCATAGGGCTCCTGCTGTGCAGGAAGCCTGTTCTCCCTCTCCCATTGCCTCTGCTTGTATTCCCTCTCTCACTGTCTCTCTCTGTGTCAAATAAATAAATAAAATCTTTTAAAAAAAAAAAAGAATGCTGAAGAGATTGAAGCATAAAAACTTTATTAATTAATTAATTCATTCATTCATTCATTTGACACAGAGAGAGGGAGAGCACAAGCAGAAGGAGTGGCAAGCAGAGGGAGAAGACTCCCTGTGGAGCAGGGAGACTGATGTGGGACCTGATCCCTGGACCCTGGGATCATGACCTAAGTGGAAGGGAGATGCTTAACCGACTGTCTATCCAGGCGCCCCTCAACAACTTTATACATACTGAGAATGTTTTTCCGGGTAACCAATAAGACAAGACTGGGTAGTGTTGTAATGAAGGCCGAGGGACTTCAACCACTGGAGAAACACAACAACCCTTCAGTGACATACTGCCTGGGCTGTCATACCCAGGTGATGAAATGGGCCTAGGAAACTGAAAGGGCGATGAAATCAAAACTATTTATTCCTGACACTCTGGACACAAACACAAGCACGTTCACAGACAAATAGAAAATTCTTCTCATATTAAGTCTAAAGTTCTTCCCGAGAAATATAATGTAAATGTGTCATTAAGGAGATTTGACCCTGAATCATTGTAGATGAATGGGGACCAGAGCTTGGCACCAACAGGACTGGGTTAAAAAGCGGTCCCAAGTTCCATTCTCCCAGCACTGTCCTCTTCTAACTGAGAGACATTGGTAAGGCCTTTCCCAGCCCCTAGGTTCTGTTTTGTCATTCAGAAACAGTGAATAAAAATATCTACTTGGCTAGATCAGAAGATTATTGTAAAGGTACATTATACATTTTAAAAAATGCTAGGTACCAAAAAAAAAAAAAAAAAATGCTAGGTACCAGTTAAGCAATATTGTACTTAAATAGTTAGGAATGCCTGGGTGGCTCCGTAGGTTAAGCATCTGCCTTCTGCTCAGGTCATGGTCTCAGCGTCCTGGGATCCAGCCCCATATTGGTCTCCTAGCTCAGCCGGGAACCTGCTTCTCTCTAGGCCTGCCACTCCCCGTCTGTGTGTTCTCTCGATCTCTCTTCCTCTCTCTGACAAATGAATAAATAAAACCTTAAAAAAAATAGTTAATAAAAGAAGGCTTAAATTTTCCTCCTTATAATGAGGTAAGATTGCTTTATTTTCCCCTATATTACAAAGCTTGATGTTTTTCTCTTAAGAAGCACAGTATTCTGGAACACACAACAGTATTCAAAAGTGAAAGGCTTAGTGCATGTTTATAATGGGAAATAGGAGAAATCCTGTATTAAAGAAGTGATTTTTTTTTTTTTAAGAACCATTATAGGAGATTAAGTGGTACAATGGGTGAGATGATCCAACTCTAACAAAAAAAAAAAAAATTCTAATGAGAAATGTGTTTACTTTTCACAACATGGGCTCAATGGGTCTGGAGAAATACCTGAAGTGAGGAACTCAGAGGCTCTACATCTGGCCCCCACCACTGTCACTGGCTAGTTTGAGAATGTCATCTCCTTTTACTGCCAACACAGATCTTGCTGAGGTTCTTAAGCCTGTGTCATCATTTTGTTTTCTATGCCCTTGTGGAGTTTATCTTTCCAGAGTAAAATCACTCCAGGAGAAGCTTTAATCAACAGGCTTGCTGAGTGAGATGGAGTCACAGTTTCACGGAAGTCTGAAAGGCTGATTATTTTTTTTTTCCTGTTTAATTACTTCAGAAACACTTCTGTGTTTCTTGATAAACTCACTTTTACCCAAGACAAACACTGCCCTTGAAAACCACTTGATAACATCTGTCCTTGGTTACATGTCAAATCTGATGAACATTTCTAAAAGCCATTTCTCTTCCAGATGACCTGTGGGGGTTGTTCCAAGTACTGTGATTCTAAACTGCCTTTTGTTTCTCTGTAATATTCTTGGGCTCAAATACCTAGAAAAAAGACTGCTTATTGTACCCTCTAGTGGTGATTGTGACACTTTTAAAAAATATATTTAGTTAATATTTTGACCTTTTGCTATAAATGCGCTGTATGTTTACTATAAAAAATATGTATTTAATTCTTTGGACTCCTACTATAAATTGTAAATCTTTAAAGCAATACAGATAATGAAAGTCATTTGCATTACACTTTCATCGTGTTGATAAATGCATTGAAAGTACTTTCATAGGAAAGTGATTCATTTTCTTCACATTTTTTTAACCCAAATTTTATTCCACTTTTTAAAAATGTTCTATTTCTTCTTTCTTCCATTTTGGAATATTGTCAGGAAGTATCTACAAGCAGGAAATAACTATAGCATGCTCCATATCACAAGATATCATTTTTCTTTGAGTTGAGAACTATTTTGTACTCATGTGTAGTCACATGTACCTCTTATTTTCTTTCTTTCTTTTTTTAAGATTTTATTTATTTATTTGACAGAGAGAGAGATCACAAGTAGGCAGAGAGAGAGAGGGAAGCAGACTCCTTGCTGAGCAGAGAGCCCAATGCAGGGCTCGATCCCAGGACGCAGAGATCATGACCTGAGCCAATAGCAGAGGCTCAGCCCACTGAGCCACCCAGGCACCATACCTCTTGTTTTCTAAGAATTCACAGCATTTGTGTAATAAAATAAAGAAGACACACACCGAAATTCTGTTTCTACAAGCACTCGGAATTTAACCCCTACTCCTTTCCTTCTTTCTTTGCCTTCCCCAGACTTCATTTTCTCCCTGCCCCAAAATGTGCCCAGGTCCATCTTTAAACCAAAAGGAAGCACACACTTTGGAAGAGCCACTGCTTAAAGAATTACTGTCTTTCTGTCTCCATTCTCCTCAGGTAGAACTTAATTCAATATTTTAAAGTTCATACTTCCAAATTCTAATGAGTTACACTTTGTATATAGAAGAGAAGAATAAAGGCAGTTAAGAAAAACAAAGGAGATAATCAAGCAGAACAGGTGGTTCTCAACAAAACCTTGAAATTAAGACTTGTTTTCAACTGAGAGTAATTAAGAGATACCCATAAATTAAAATGACTTTAATAAATAGATGAAAATGTCTTGTTTCTGGATAAAAAGACTCAGTACTTTAAAATGTCAGTTTCCCTATCCTTAAATTCAGTGACATCCCCATAGAATTTCAATAAACTTGACCAAATGCTTCTAAAGTGTTTCTGAAAGAGCATGCAAGTGAAAATGGCCAAGAACAAGAGCAACATAGAATAGGGGTAATACAGGGAAAAACTAGATTTAATACATTTTTAAAGGTGATAAGGATCCATAATAAAACCGTATGTTATCAGCCCAGTAAAAGAGAGGTCTATTAATAGAATAAAGAGTAACATGTGGTAATTTTGTAAACACCAGCATTGGCATTTTGAATCAATGAGGGAAAAGGGATTTGAACTGCTAACTAACCATTTAGAGAAAAAAACACAAAGTCCTTCTTCTCTCACATCAAAATGTATTCCAGTTAGATCTGTGGGTTAAGTTTGAAAAGATAGTAAAATACTGAAAATAAATAAGAATTAGTATTTTAATAAATCTTAGAGTGAGGAGAGCATTCATAAATGTGAAATGAAACCCAAATGTCATAAAAATAGGTATAAATACAACACAACACATATTTAAACTTTTAAAGTATTTATAAATTCTCCCATAATTGTGGTTAGAAGGCAAAAAAACTGGAAGAATATTTATAATATTTGTAAAGACAAGTGCTAACTTTCTAATTTACAAAGAGTTCTCCTCTTTGGAAAAAAAAAAAAAAAAAAAAGACAACCTAAAAGAAGAATTGGCAAAGAACATAAATAGGGAAACCACAGATGAAAAAAATGTAAATGGGCAGGAAACGAAAAGATGCTTCTTCTCACTAGTAATTACAAAAACACAAATCTAAGCAAGCTTAAAAATTTCACTCATCATCTTGGCAAAGATTAAAAGATGTGATAATGCAAAATTTCTAAGAGTGTGATGAAGCAGAGAATGTCAATACTACAGATAGGAATGTAAATTAATACAATCTTCTGGAAGGTAAACTTGGCAATATTTATTAAAATGTTTTTACTCTGAAATTCCCCTTCTACACTTTAGGACTTTATCACACAGAAATACTTTATATGAATGTGCAGACATATATATATATATATATATATACATATATATATATATATATATATATATACACAAAGCTCTTTTTCTATGATTAAAAATGACCCAGATGCCATTGTAGAAAACAACATGGTGGTTCTTCAAAAACATTAAACATAATAATGTAAAAAAAACCATGGTAATTCCATATGATCCAGCAATTCCACTTCTGAGCATATTCCCCAAGGAAGTGAAAGCAGGAATATGGGCAGATATCTGTATACCCTTGTTCACAGAAGCATTATTCACAATAACCAAAAGTGGAAGAAACCATAGTGTCCATCAACAGATTAATGGATCAACAATATGTGTGTGTGTTTGTGTGTATACACAATGGAATGTTATTCAGCTTGGAAAAATGAAAGAAATTCTGATACATACTACAATATAGATGAATCTTGAAAACATGTTAAGAGAACTAAGTCAGTAACAAAAGGAAAGATATTATATGAATCCACTTATATAAGGCACCTAAAGTTGTCAGTATATAGAGACAGAAAGTAGAATGTTTGTTGCTGGGGGCTGGGAGAAAGGGAGAATGGGGAGTTAATATTACATCAAGTTAACCAAAGGTAAGGCCTTCTAACTCAGATTATGGAAAAAGCAACCTCTTTGTGGTTTTCTTTCTGGGCACACAGAGGTAGGTCTCACTTCTGTATATAGGTGTTGGGTGTCCCTATGAGAATGATATTTTCCACTGTCAATCATACTAGGAAGAAATTCATCCTGGGAGAGAAAAGGAAGACTTAGGAAGCAGAAATTAAACTGAGGTAAGAGGAAAATAACCCTTTTTCCTCTGGGTTTGACACTTGGAGATTGGGAAAGGCCGATAGCCCTGACCTGTGCTCAGCTGACCACATGGAGACAAGCTGATGACAAGTCAGGAAAATGGCTCACCTCATGAGGAACCCTAGGCAGGCAGGACTTGAACTGCAACAGCAATAGATTTTTCATGTTGGACTTCCCTTCCATTAGTTTCTGTCTTTCTGTAGGCTCTCAGGTTGGGGGAAATTTACTGGAGAGCCTGTGTCATGCTGGTGGGCAGTGGCTACTGTCAGAGGGCTGCCATGTTCTCTGGACTAGAAATGGTGAGTTTCATCCTTGAAACAAGAAGAAACACTTTGACAAGAAGAGGAGACAAGAGGAAAAGAGCCCCAGGGATGTGCCCCTTAGCACATATTAGGTACCAAAACCATAAGACATATCAGGGATATTCTTTGTTAAGGATTCCATCTTAATCAATAAATAAGACTGGGGAGAGGTCTCATCATCATGGTTTGGATAAGAGTAATTATAACCCAGCTCTTATCTGAGGTCTTTCTGACCTTTCAAGATAAAAGTCGTTCAACACCACACCCCAATTTCAAGTCCTGTAGATTCCAAAAACTTCCCCTAAGTGTTCTGTGAATTCAGGGGAAAGAGACAGGAAAGGAGGAAGGAACTTGCATCCCACAGCCTCTAGTGTGGTCTCTCTTCATACAGCTTCAACATGGTTTTGACACTCTGCCCTTGAGTGTAGACACTCCCACAAGAAAAACTGACACATACCAAGCATTTTGTAGACATAGCAGTCATCACTAAACTACTGGGGTCCAGGAAAGAGGGGGCACTGTCACGACGTAGCACATGGCATGAAGCCCGTGGGAGAGAATGCTGGTCTCCAAATGCCTCTGGCATGCTGGTACCATGAATTCTCCTCACTTCTCCTCTGAGCAGCGCCCAATCTTCCACTTGGGGTTTTCTCCCTGACCCCCATTTTTCCCCAATTATTTGTTCTTAGCTTCACCTCCTACCCATTTGGGGGAGAGACATAAGGAGAACTCCCCTCCTGATTCACATGGAGCAATTCTGCCCTATTCTCTCAAGTTTGGGCATCAATGTACACCTTGGTCAACACTTTTTAATTCGAACACTTACCAAGGTGTGTCACTCCAGCCTCAATCTACAATGAATGTTTAGGTCAGCAGTTAAGATAGCAAAACTCTTTCCACCTTGTTGTCTAGTATAGATAGATTAATAGTGATCTAGATAGCCCCTTAAGAGACTAAGAGACAATTTACTGAACTGTCAACAATAAGTGATCTCTGGGGCACCTGGCTGGCTCAGTAGGTAGAGCATGGGACTCTTATCTCAGGATCCGGAGTTTGAGCCCCACGTTGGATGTAGAGATTACTTAAATAAATAAACTTTTAAAAATAAATAAATAAATAAATAATCTCTAAAGGAATAGATTATAGCTTACTTTCATTTCCTCCATTGTTGGTTTTTTCCCCCCTAGTGATTTTTGAATTATTACACTGATCGTATGTCTCTTTCCTCTGGGATTTTACGGTGATGTAGATGCACCCCCAATACTGGGGGGGCTCACGGTGAATAAAGCCCAGGTATCAAGCCTAGTGAGATCCAGCCGATCAGTGCTGCTTATCCCCAGCCATTCATAGAACTAAGATGTAATTGCATTATCTGTACTTGAATTTATTTTCTATTGCTGTGAAACATTTTCGGAGTGGCAGTAGACCCACTTTTTGTCTCCCAGAGCCAGAAGAGGCCATCAGTTCCTGGTTTTAATGAATCTCCTTAATGGCTTCTTTCTAATAAAATCGGCATTTGATTTTCTCTGTCATTTACACTGCAATTTATCTTTTGTTAGGTCTTAATTGAAAGCATCCTAATATTTCCTCTGGAGCTATAATGCCAAAGAGCCAGATATGGTATTAGCATACTTTCCTGCTTGTCTTGATAAGAAAGTCAGGGAATTCGAATTTTACCAATTTTTTCCCTAGGTTTGAAATTTAAATTATTTCAGTATATTTATGAAATGAGACAAGTTGATAGCAAGAGCAGTACTCGGTAATTGAAAAGTCAGTTACCTTTTATCTCTTGGCTAAAAAGAGGAACTAGGTCAGTTCCTTGTTATTATTATTAGCAAATACTATTTATAGCATGGTATAAATTACTGGAGGAAAGACATCCTAATTTTGATTTTCAAGCAGGAGGCGATAGTTAACTCGTTCTTATTCTTAAATATATTAAGAAGGCAGTAGACCAATTTTTCAAGTATCTAAGTCCTTGCTACCTTACAAAACAAAACAAAACAAAACCGAGTCCCTAAGCCATGTTCACTATTCATATCCAGTATCTGCTAGAAATGTTTGCTACAGATGCATATTTCAGCCACATATCATGGGTCAATGTGACAGAGAGAGAAATAGAAACTTGAGAATAAAATATTTATGACAGGAACGCCTGGGTGGCTCAGTTGGTTAAGCGGCTGCCTTCGGCTCAGGTCATGATCCCAGCATCCTGGGATGGAGTCCCACATTGGGCTCCTTGCTCGGCAGGGAGCCTGCTTCTCTCTCTGTCTCTGCCTGCCACTCTGTCTGCCTGTGCTTGCTCTAGCACTCTCTCTCTCTCTGACAAATAAATAAATAAAATCTTTAAAAAAAAAATATTTATGACAGGGAGTTACTCATGACCCTTTATTTATAGACACTTTTCTGTGTGTTTCTATCACAACTGTCAAACTAAAATGAGGGTAGATGCTTCTGTATTTGTATCTTCTAGTGAAGAGATAAAAATTACCCATCCACTAAATTGAGTGCAACTGAAATAATTCATGAGGTGTTTATAAATATCATCATTTCAAAGGCCAGGAAATGATGTCCATGAGTTTGGCTTATTACTAAACTGAAAAGAAGGCTGCCTTGGAGGCAACAAGATTCCCAAACAGCCTCGGTGCTTGCACACATCAGAATAGATGTCAATTTGGATGCAAGATACAAAAGCAAACATTTTTTAGGAAGAAATATGATTTCCTGCTGTCCAATTCTATCTCACTCAGGGTGGAAATTTTACCAAAAATCAACTTCTCTGCCTTGCTCCTGAAAGACCTAAAAGAACTGGCGACATCATGCTTTAATGTCTAGAAAAGGAGGAAACTATATTTCAACTATAAAGGCCGGAAACATTAAGACTCCTCAAACTGGAAATTTCCTCAACATCTGACAATAGACCGAAAGCCATTGGGACAAGTGTGCTCCCAAACGCTGTTCCACTTCCAAGCTCTGTTCCTTTCTAAACGTTCTTCAGTCCTCAGCTTTGCTTCTGAAGAATGCTGGCCAGAGTTCCAGGGAAAATGATTCCCCAGGTAATGACTGCTTCATGCTGAACTCCTGCACAACCCAGGCAGATCCTAGACACCATCCTGTGAATGCTCACTCCAGGGCAGGCTGGAAATCTAATCTTCAGGAGGAGCCTTTAGACCCACCATGCTCCTGGCCTCCAAGAATCAGTTCTGAGCCTTTAGATTGGGAATTAAAGCAAGAACGCTAAAACTTTCGATACATTGCCTTGTATCAGTTTCAAAATTTAGAACAATCTTCAAAGACATGGGAACTCAATCCTTGAGTTATAATTTTGTCAGTAGTTCTTTGCTTGCTACTTTCACTTTTAACACCTCTTTAAGTTCTGCAGTTTCATAAACCCATGGACGATTTAACTTGAATCATAATTCTATTATTGGTAGCTGGGAAGAGTGACCAGGGATAGAATATGCTCAGTTAATGTTGAATCTCCATTTCCCTTCCCAAGGATATTTGTTTTCAGTCATTGCTGATCCACTGGGCTTCCATTGCCCTAAATCCCCAGTCCTATATATTCCTAAAATACTTGAGTCCTTTATATGACCTATTTCTAGAATGCTTACTTCCTTCAGCCAATTAAATTTACAGTTACATATTAGCTTATTGTTTTAGTTTTTAAGCATAGGAAAGAAAATACATTTGCCATGGCTTTCTCATTTTCTCCTCCCTTTAAGACATTGTTGAGTCACATTAGAAGTTCAGTTTTATTCTCTGATTGTTATCAAGGCAGTATCAAGTCTCTTTAGACTTGAAACAGTATCAGGTTTTAGCCTACAGAATTTTGCATATCTTGTAAAATGTTCATGTAGCTAACTTAAGAATATAATGAACACCTGAGGACTCATCAAAGATTTGCTTAATGAAGAGACAGACCATCTGAACTGTAGAATTTGAGAAAATGGCCTTGGAGACCTCTCTGTTATCTAATCTAGGTCTTTTCCCCCACATCCACCTAGTTGCCAGCTACCATGGCTCTCATAGAAAGCTCACATTGTGCACACTTGTCTTTGATGCTATGTGGGCTAGTTTAAAACTTAGAATGGGTATGGTTCTTGTCTTTCTTAATGAAGTGGTTTTCTTCCAAAGTGTAAAGTAAAAATGAAGCTTACTTTAGAAACTGTTTTGAGTCTGTGTCCTTCCCAAAATTTACATGTTGAATGTAAGGACTTTACAGAGGTAATCAAGTTAAAATGAGGTTATTGGGATGGACCCTCATCCAATATGACTGGTGTCCTTATAAGAATGGGGGTTTGGACAGAGACATACCTGGAAGATGAGTGCAGAGACACGGGGAAAAGACAGCCATCTGTAAGCCAAGGAGAGAGGCTGGGAATAGACCCTTCCCTCACAGCCTTTGAAGGTACCCACCCTTCATCTTGGACTTCCAGCCTCCAGAACTGTGAGATAATAAGTTTCTGCTCTTTCAGCAACCCAGTTTGTGGTGCTTTCTTATGGCAGCCCTAGCAAACTACACAGAATCCAAAGGTATTAGATTGCTTTCCCCTCTACCTTTCCTCCAGCACGTTTATTTTTTTTAAAGATTGATTTATTCATTTGAGAGAAAGAACATGAGGGGAGGGACAAAGGGAGAAGGAGGGAAAAACTCTAAGAAGACTCCACATTGAGTGTGGATCCCCACTCAGGGCTCGATCTCACAATCCTGAGATCATGACCAGATCAGAAACCAAGAGTCATACGCTTAATCAACTGTACTACCCAGATGCCCCCAGCAAGTTTATTTTAAATACTAATGTGTTCATTGTCATATCTGACAAAGGGTTAGTATTCAAAATCTATAAAGGACTTATCAAACTCAACTCCGAGAAAACAAATAATCCAGGTAAGAAATGGGCAGAAGACATGAATAGGCATTTTTCCAAAGAAGATCCAGATGGCTAACAGACACATGAAAAAATGCTCAACATCACTCATCATCAGGGAAATACAAATCAAAACTATGATGAGATACCACTTCACATGCGTCAGAATGGCTAAAATTAACAACACAGGAAACAGCAGATGTTGGTGAGGATGCAGAGAAAGGAGAACCCTCTTGCACTGTTAATGGGAATGCAAACTGGTGTAACCACTCTGGAAAACAGTATGGAGGTTCCTTAAATGTTGCGGCCGGTGCAACAAATTGACCAGGAAAACTGAGGGTAAGAGGATGGTGAAAAGAAATTAAGAGACAAAGAGATGGGGGCAGGAGGGACACTGAGGATGATGTCCAACAGTGCCGATTTTATTCCACATCTTACAAGCATTTATAAGGCAGACCGTAATAGAAGGAGTAATACATCAGTACCTAGTCAGATGACCGCAAGTTCCTATAACAAGTTTACATTAACTACAAGCAAACCTCGTGATGCCAGGTAGTTTCGGCTAATGCCATTAGCAAGACAATCAACCAGGGAGTGGGTTATGGGAGGTACAGGAACGACTAAGACCAACTAAGAACTCATGACCCTGACCACATTGTTCCCTTCTGTAGGGAGAGTGTGTGGGAAGTCACGTAGGCGAGCGCATGACACATAGCACAGACCCTTTCTCAGTGTTACTCAACTTTCCCGTCCTTAACCTTGTCAAGGTGTCCGGACTTTGAAGGAGACACAAGTCAGGGCCTGGTTTGATCCTCGACTCCAACCATGCCGTAGCCTTCAACACTTAAAAATTTAAAAATAGGATTACCCTATGATTCAAATTGCTCTACTAGGTATTTACCCAAAGGATACAAAAATACAGATTTGAAGGGATACATGCACCCTGATGTTTGTAGCAGGTTTATTAACAATAGCCAAACTATGGAAAGAGCCCAAGCATCCACCAACTGATGAATGGATAAAAAAGATGTTTATATGTATCATGTATATGATATATATACATATATATCATATATATATGAAACTCAGCCACCAAAAAAGATGAAATCTTGCTACTTGCAATGACATGGATGGAACTAGAGGGTATTATGCTAAGTAAAATAAATCCATCAGAGAAATACAAATACCATATGATTTCATTCATATCTGGAATTTAAGAAACAAAACAGATGAATATAGGGGAAGAAAAGGAAAAATAAAATAAGATAAAAACAGAGAGAGAGGCACCTGGGTGGTTCAGTGGGTTAAGCCTCTCCCTTCAGCTCAGGTAATGATCTCAGGGTCCTGGGATTGAGCTCCGCACCAGGAGCCTGCTTCCCCCCCTCTCTCTGCCTACCTCTCTGCCTACTTGTGATCTCTCTATCTCTGTCAAATAAATAAATAAATAAAATATTAAAAAAAAAAACCCAAACAAACAACAAAACAGAGAGAGAGGGGAACCATAATAGACTCTTAACTCCAGAGAACAAACTGAGGGTTGCTGGAGGGAAGTTGGGTGGGGGGATGGGTGATGAGTACTAAGGAGAGCACTTGTGATAAGCATTGGATATTGTATGTAAGTGACTAATCACTAAATTCCACTCCTGAAACCACAATATATGTTAACTAAGTTGAATTTAAATAAAAACTTAGGGGGAAAAAAAAGAATTGTTGAATCACTCTATTATATACCTGAAGCTAATATAACAGTGTATGTTAACTATACTGAAGTTAAAATTAAAAACTTAATTAAAAAAAAAAAAGAAAAAGAAATACTGATGTTTTCATTGTGATGGTTGTGATGGTTGCCTATTTCCCTGAAGCTTCAGCTGTGAGATGCTAACTCTCTTAGAATTGGCTACAATGCTTGGGGTCTCATACCTAAGATCTGAACTTAGACTTTGATGTCACAACTCTGGAAAGACTCCTCTAAAAGATAAATTTGATCAGCCCTTTCTAAGTAGTATATGACATATTATCTGTCAAAAACTCTGGGAGATAGGTACTGATATTATCCCCACTATATGGATGAAGAAACTGAGAATCAGAGAGGTTAAGTAACTTTCTCAAGGTCACACAGTGGTTGAACTGAGATTTTTAACCCAAGTAGTCTGAATGCAGCAACTGTGTACCTTTGCAGAAGCCAAGTGAGGTGTAGTCCCCTGACCAGAGTGACCAAAAAAAAAGGAAAAGAAAAATAGAAAAGAAATGCCCCAAATAGTGGAATGACTAAATAAGTGATGTTTTATCCATGCAATAAAATACCAAGGAAGGAATAATAAGACATAATAATGATTTTATAAAATTTAAGGACATAGGAAAATGCTTATAATATTAAATGAAAAAGTACTATACAGAAAAATCCCTCTTTTGTACTTAAAAAAAAAGAAAATAGAATATCAATGCTGACTGTCTCTAGAGATTGGATGAAAAGTGATTTAATTTTCTCCTTTATGCTCCTCTGTATTTTCTTAATTTTTTGAGATGGCCATATTTTGCCTTTAAATTCTAAAAATTAAGGCATAGTAAAACATAAGAATTCCTAAAATAAATTTCTCCTAATTTCCAGCACTGAAAAGAAAGGAGTTTGTTTTGTTTTTGTTTTTGTCTGAGACAATCAGTGCTACCCCTATGGAGAGGTAGGTGGCCTCCTATCCATGCCTTTGTCTGGATTAGACTCCTTAATATTCCTAAGAAAATGTCAATTCTACCACCAGTTCAACTGACTTTGATAGATGTGTCCTTCATCGTCGTCATAGATTATCTATATTCGAGCATCTCTCTAGGGAGCAAAACCTTGAACTCTGCTGTCCAAAACAGTTAAAAAGCTTGACTTTAAAATGACAAAATATTCAGGTAAAATCCCAGATGACCATAGAGTCTGTCTATTTCTCTGGTTTTTGACATTGTACCACCAAATCTTACAGCTGTATCCTATAACTATGTTGTTGATCTCCTTACAGAATTGGCTTTACTGAGCTGAATTTGGCTACAAAACCATAAGTTTGCATTTGAGAAACTTTATCACCACCAACTCAGTGAAACCTATTACCGCAATCAATATAGAAGTGCTGTTGGAAGAGTTACTCAACACATTATTACACTTTAGGAGGAAATTTCTCCCAAATAAAAAATCACCATGATCTTTCTAAGCAGCAGTTTTTTTTTTTAATCTTACAGACACTATAATTTGTATTATCAACTTAAAAATTACAGGTCTCACACACCCCTCTATCTTAGCTGCTGTAAAGCTCTGGGCCAAGTCCGCAAATGTCCAGATTTGCATTTGGTGTGCTGATGTCTAATTTTCTTCTGCACTGATTTCCTCCGTTTTGTTTTGTTTTGTTTTGTTTCATTTTTAGATTCTCCTTCAAAGCATATAAAGAGGGGGAAAGGAGGAATGAATGAATGAATGAATGAATGAACAAATACACGAAAGCAATTTCCTGATGGGAACTTACGGCTATGATATCAAATTAAGACAAAAAGGAGGAGAGTTTTATTGTTTCATCTGTTTTTCTAGAACAATCTACAGTGATTTAAGAGCTGCTGACATGATGAAAGCCTGACAAATGGAAGATTCCCATCTTACTTGTTTTCAAGAAGAATGACAGATTCCAAGTCCCAGGCTCTGAGAAGATCCACTATGACAATACAAACAACCTAAAATGGACTATTTTCTCAGGAAACAGGCCAGCGGCTTTGGGTTCCCACGGACAAATCAGAGAGGCCAGGAAGAATGGCTTTTTTCTTTATTTCTCTGAAATTTTCCAAGTTCAGATTTGACATTGCATCCATTCTTTACACAGACTACTAACAAACTTTCAACTTCAGAAAACCGAAGACAGCCAAAAATCAGAACAAAGGCGTGTAGGCCTATCCCCCAAGAGCAGTGTGATCACTCGCTCAGGGCCCCCCTTGCTCATGGTACCAGTGGATTTACAAGCAGTGCCTGTCCTGTGCATACCTAAGAGAGTTCCCTTCTCCTTTACCTTGTCCTCACAGGATTTCCTTCAGCTGGTGTTTTTTCCATTCAGTGTTTGAGTTTGGTGTTTCAGCTTTCCCTGTAGTCAGTATTTGATCTTTCTTTCCTGTGACCAGCAGTGTGGCCCGCCTTAACATTCCCTCCAGAAGAGCGTTTCTCCCCAAGGTGCTGAGTCACTGAAGGGAGCAACACACATTCTGTGGGCAGCAGTGGTCAATGGAGAAAACAGAATCATTTCCCAGGACTTAAAATTTTACTTTCAAGAGGGGGCAAATTCAGGAGGATCAGGAGTGTGGGTGAGAAGTTCCTTCAGGGTAAAAGGCACAAAGTCTATTTCCTAAAGTTTATGGAAGATCGGATTTCATGAATGAAAATGGTATGAGTGGAAATTTCCTTTATTTAGCAGCAGGGAGGTAGTGCATCAGCTCTGGGCTTTGACCACAGAGAGTTCACATCCTTTCCTACTGGCCTCTGCCTTCAGCTTTCTGATCAGTTAAATGAGAAGACCTCTGTTCTGCCTCTAATAGAAGAGTACAGAGGGGCACCTGGCTGGCTCAGTCAGAAGAGCATGTGACCCTTGATCTCTGGGTCATGAGTTTGAGCCCCACATTGGATATAGAGATTACTTAAAAAAAAAAAAAAAACTTATGGGGGCACCTGGGTGGCTCAGTGGGTTAAAGCCTCTGCCTTCGGCTCGGGTCATGATCCCAGAGTCCTAGGATCGAGCCCCGCATCGGGCTCTCTGCTGGGCAGGGAGCCTGCTTCCTCCTCTCTCTCTCTGCCTGCCTCTCTGCCTACTTGTGATTTCTGTCTGTCAAATAAATAAATAAAATCTTTAAAAAAAAACCTTATTTAATATAAATATATAATATGTATATTTTAATAATATAATATAAATTGTATAATATAAAGTATATAAAATATATTTTACAGGAGAGTAGTGAGAACATGAGTGTATGAGAGTTCTGAGATTTGGCTACCTTGATTTAACTATTGATTTTTAAATATCTACTGTTTCAAATCAGATTCTATGTACATGTGGATTTTCCATTTTCCATTCCATTTTACAAAGGTCATTCAATTAAAGGTAAAGTGGGTTTTTTTGTAATTTTATTTTATTTTTTCAGTGTTCCAGGTTTCATTGCTTATGCAGCACACCCAGTGCTCCATCCAATACGTGCCCTCCTAATTAAAGGTAAAGTTTTTAAGCAAAAGAATGATGTGCAGCAGGATACAGAGGTAAAGCTTGACATCAGAAGCCTTTAAAATGGGTATTGGCAGGGGGCATCTGGGGGTTGTCAGTTAAGCGTCTAACTCTTGGTTTTGGCTTAGGCCATGATCTCAGCCCCAAGTTGGGTTCTGTGCTGGGTGCAGAGCCTGCTTAAGAGTCTCTCCCTTGGGGCACCTGGGTGGCTCAGTGGGTTGAAGCCTCTGCCTTCGGCTCAGGTCATGATCCCAGGGTCCTGGGATCGAGCCCCGCATCGGGCTCTCTGCTCCGCAGGGAGCCTGCTTCCTCCTCTCTCTCTCTCTGCCTGCCTCTCTGCCTGCTTGTGATCTCTGTCTGTCAAGTAAATAAATAAAATCTTTAAAAAAAAAAAAAAGAGTCTCTCCCTTTCCCTCTGTCCTCCCCCTTCTGAAAAATTGGCAGCAATTTCTTGTGAATCAACAGTATTTCAAAATAAAAACAATTTAAAAATGGGTATCAGTTCTACCCAAACACAGATGGGCTTCCCATGAAATAACATGTAAGTGTAATTGTTAGGGCCGATTTAATGTTAAAACCTGTTTAACTATTAGGGCCTGCTTAGCCAGAGTGACTCCATATTACTTGGGTAGCCATATTGTTGTTTACATCTACGGACTTCATTCCGGGAATAAACGCCCCAGCAGTTCTAAACGCCCCAGCACACCCCAGCGGTTCCAAACATCCCAGCAGTTCCTGGTATCGGTTCCGGGAGTAAAGGCCCTAACAATAGAAGCCATGTACCTTGAGGTCTGCGGTTATGCTCTGTAAAACCAGCCTGTGAGATCGGGATGTGGTCGCTCTCTTCGGAGGCGGCCTTGGCCGGTCAGTCTGACTTCTAATGCTTGGCATAGGATAAAGCTTTGCATAACTTTCACTTTGCCTCAGTCTTGTTCCTTTGATAACAGACCCCATCAGTAATATTTCAATAGCCTCTTCTTTAAATGTTTCCCAAATCTCAATCATATGCCAGCTACTATTCAAAAGGTCTCATTATAAATACATCATCTAAACAATACATTAGTAAGAAGCATGTAAGGGACATATAATTATCCCACATTTCAAATAAGAAAACTGAGGCTCAGAAATCAAGTAATTTATCCAAGATTATACTACAGTAAGAAGTAGGTGCCTGGCCTATCTCAAAGCCACTCTATTCCCACTGTTTGGTCAACCAATCCATTACATCAAAGTCTACCTAACTTCCTTCTCTCGGCTGCGTTATAGACAAGGCATAAAATTTAGAATCACATTCTCTGTTCCCTCACTGTGTCACTGGTCATGGTACACAGTTGTCTGAATCTTAATTGCCTCAGTTCTAAAACTGGGATAACAATGTCTACCTACTCATGTGTTAAAACCATTAAATGAGATAATATATATAAAACATGGAGCACCATGCCTGGTTCATACTAGGTGCTTAATAAATATCAGAACATGATCATACCATCATTTACCTATACCGAAATTCTCTGATCTTTACCCTTTTCTGTATGTATGGTTGTCTAGCTGGATTGAAAAGCTTATGGCTCATACTTTTGTTGTACCCTCCTTGTGTCAATTAGAGTGCTATTGATTACATATTCTGGAAACTAAATTTATACTGGGTTAAACAGGAAGGAAATCAATTTCGTTACACGGGATGATGGCCAGAGCAGGCTTGAGGAGTGGTTGGGTCAGCAGTCAACAATGTCCTTAAGGACCTAGATTCTTTCTCTCTGCTCTACCATTCACAGAATCAGCTTCCCCCTAGGCCATGTTACTCTCACTGGTGAAGGAAGGCTATGGTCACACTACTGTAGCAATTATACTTCATTTATGTCTGAAAGGAGAGGAAAGCTACCTCCTGCAGTTCTATTAAGGGCAAAAGCTTATCTTTTATTATCAGCTAGTCTCTCCTTACATCTCATTGGCTCATGTTGGCTTTAGCTTGCCCACCCTGAACCATTCATTGGTAAAGGGAAAGGATTTTCAAAATTAATTTGATTAATCATCTGAAGGGAAATAGAGTTTGTCTGCTATCCTCTTTAAAGCTTTATACTTCAGAGCTCAGTTATGACTTCTGAAATGGAGCAAGCTTAGTTATGACTATAGGTGAAGATTCTAGTAACATCCAGAAAACTGACAGTGAATTGGCATAGAAATAAACCATATCTTTCTGGCTTCAGAACCCAAATGTCTCTACCCCACTGGTTATGCAGAAAGGGGTGTAAGAGTGGCCCACACAGGCATACTTTACCTTAAGACCAATTCTGATGTGACACCAATTAACATCGATTTATAAATGCACTTCTCAAGGACAAATGACATGAAAGTGCAGGAAATAAGACTCTTACACATTATCTATGGCAAGTTCCCTAAGAAATTATTTTGGTGGTGCACATCCACATTGAATTACGTAGGACTTAATCTCTACTCAACTACTTTTCAATCCTTGTGATACTATCAAAGCAAATGACAGATTTAGTGTTAGGAGTCTTTAACACTCTCTAACGCTTGTTATAATCTCCCTTTAACAAAGACTTAGACTTGGAGCTTTGAAGGACATCTATCTGAACTTCTAAACATTGTTTTGTTTTGGTTTCCTTTCAATTATTTTTGCAGTTACCATGTATTTGTGATAAACAATATTGGTCTTTCCATTTGAGGTGATGATATAAGTTCCCGTTGAAAACAAATCTATTTAAAGAAAAGAAAACCAATTAAAATAATTATTTTGGAGTAGAGATTGCACATGGTTCTGTTAGAAATTATGAGGGGATGTGTAGTGGTATGTGAATATGGGAAAAATCCGAAAGTGTTAAAACCAAGGTTTGAAAAACATTTATCTGGGAGAGTTACATAATGATGGCAGATCTTTGATTAGAGATAATAATGCTGGGTGGCCTGGCTGCTCAGTCAGTAAAGCATGCCTCCCTTTATCTCAAGGTTGTGAATTTGAGCCCTATATTGGGTGTAGAGATTGCTTACAAATAAAAACTTTAAAAAAAAATGCTAGCACAGAGGGCAATTACTTCAGGAGTCACGAGAAGACAGTGTATCAGTGACTACAAAGCCAATTTGATCAGAGCAAGTCTGCCTCGCTAAAGACCTTGTTCCTCAAAGTGTGCACAGTCAGCATCAGGGAAAGCATGTTAGAAAGGCAGCGTCTCTGGCCCCACCTCTGACCACTGAATCAGAATCCACAATCTAACAAGATTCCCTACAGGATGCTTATACACATTTAAGTTTGAGAAGCATTGATGTAGACTCAGAGCTCTTTGGCTACTTTTGAGGTCCTCTTTGTGAACTGGGTTGACAGTTTTGAAGAAGTACCTTTGTTCATGGATTCTACAGTCATACTGGTTAGTTTTCATTCCCGGTTCTTCCTCAACAGTATGACGTGGGCAAGAAAGCACATTTCCAATGCTTAGAGCATTACTTTGATAAACAGATGGATGGATGGGTAAATGGATGAATCACTCAGACGCAGAAAATCACATTTCCTGACAATGTTCTATGTTTCCGCCATCTTCTATATTGGTGGTCTGATGGAAGGTAAGAGTCTGTGTCTCTTGGTATCAACTGCTTTAAATCTTTTTGTAACAGACAGAAAAATAAATGTTCCTACATATACATGTTCAGTTATTCCTGCCACATTCTGGTGAGCTTTCCCAGGGTTCCCCCCATAATCTGGTGCCTGTTCCTACCAATATAAACCCTGAGTGTGCAAAGCATGTATGGGTAGAGAGAAGCGATTTGTGCAAGCAAGCACTCACATCTGATCATTTCCTTGATGTTATAACACCTAGGACTTAAGGAAGTCAAGTTAAGAGAGCAAACGCACTTATGTTTACTTGCCTAAAAATCAATAGGTATTCTAGACAAATATTAAAAATGACTTACATACCTCAAGGAGTGGCGCTAACAGCCAAAAAGAATACTCCAGTATATTCCCTTTTAAAAAGTACAAGTGCAGGAGATTGAAAAAGCAGTAGAATGCTCCAGAAGTCTTAAATGGGAGGCCTACCACTCTGTAAGCTTTGTGTGTTTTCCAATCATTTGCCCACTACAAATCAATTTATGGTTCAATAGTTCCTCCATTTGTTCTAGTGCCAGAATATATTGAGGAGAAAGAGAAATCTAACTGATGGGGTTTTTCCTGGACTGAGGTGAATCTTCCAGGCTCCATCTTTGCAATAAGGTAACTGGCCAGTAACTCAAGAAAGCAGGGGTTGAGGGGAGAAAGTAGCATTGAGGGAGGAGGTTCTTATAACCCCAGACATAAAACCAGTTTGTAAAGTTTTCACTATCACTAAAGACTAAGTGCTGGGATACACTTTCCTCCTTTCTAGAGATGCACTTTTGTGATTTTTCTTTCCATAATTTCATTCTTACCTCCATTCATTTGTTCATTCATTTTTTTTTTAATTCACTTGTCAAATACTTGTTCAGTGCCTTCTAGAGGATAGGGATGTAGAAGGAAAAAGAATAATTAAGGTCTCTGCTTTGAGGAAACTGACTTGTAGAATGTAAGAGAGGAGACAGACAAAAACTAAATAATCAAAGATGATTTTGGTTAATTACTGAAAAAGAAAAAAGAGGATGAGGTAATTGTCAGTAAACTTAGAATGAATTATCAGGCAAAGACTCTCTTGGAATGTGGTCTTTGCTCCAAGACCTGGATAGGAATTAGCCTTGCAAGCCTTGCAGGAAGACTTCCAGGGGAGGACAGCTACAAAAAGGCCCTGAAACAAAACCAAGTTTTGTATGTTTGAGGAAAAAAAAATAGCCATGTGTCTGTAACAAACTGATCAAGGTAGAGAGTGTATGTATAAAAATATGTTAGCAGGGGCGCCTGGGTGGCTCAGTGGGTTAAGCCGCTGCCTTCGGCTCAGGTCATGATCTCGGAGTCCTGGGATCGAGCCCCGCATCGGGCTCTCTGCTCTCTAGGGGAGCCTGCTTCCTCCTCTCTCTCTGTCTGCCTCTCTGCCTGCTTGTGATCTCTCTGTCAAATAAATAAATAAAATCTTTAAAAAATAAATAAATAAATAAATAAAAAATAAAAATATGTTAGCAAAGATTCAATGAAAGGCTATATTTGTGTTCGGTGGAAGGTTGTTAGAGATGACATGAGAGCACAATGTGCTGAGCCTGGAACCCCATGCTCTCCTGCAATTCCACTTGTTTATACTGTCTGTAATTAATTAATGGCTATAGGGAAAGGAAGACGATCTGTATATTGGGGCTTGACTTGAATTCTGTTGATGCTTAGAAGTAGACCTATTGGAATGATCTCCATCATGAGCAGAAATGGTGTCTGAACCCCTCTCACTTTATGTTGTATGTTGTACGTTGAATTATTTTGGAAGCTGCTTAATCATGGCGGCTCTTGAAGAGAAAATCATAATGTAAAAATACATCCCACTCATGGAAAGTTTAAGGTTTTAAAAATTCTAGATCTATCAGTAACTGTTATAATTACTGTTGGCTGAGAATCCTTTTTTATTTTTTTCAGAGCATCATAACTCTTCACAATTAGTTCTATAATTTCCCCGTAGAATATGATCCATTTTATCTGAAGTGCAAAAACCAAGCACTAGCACAAGTTGATCACTGTCTGTCTATAGTTTATATTGTTCTTTATCCAAGAAAATATTAGTTCTTATTAGCCAGAAAGAGATCTATAATGAATGTCAATGTAGCTTAATTAAAGCATAATATTAATAATAACTTCCACATTCAAATACTTCCCCAATGATGTTTACTTGCCTAGAACTTCACTGATGAAATGTAAAATAAATCAAATGAAGGTGCTTTTGATGAGTAGGGAGATTTAACTAAAGCCTTTCTTAATGAAAAAAATAATGTAATAGAAAGTATAGAAAGAATTGTCTGCTAAATTATATCCAAAAGAGGATCCCAATAAAATAAGATAATTTGTTTTACTGACTTCATATCTAAACAGTAAATAATATTTATTAAACCTCTGAGTATTCATTGCACTGCTGGAAGTTAGGCAACAAGACGTAGTTCCTACCTTCTACTAGTTTCCCCAAATTTTGTTCATTATTATTTAAAAAGAAGGAAGCAATTTCAGACATTATAAAAATTTCAGCCATATTCATCATTTCTTGCCTAGTATTTTTTTTCTTTATGAAGCAGATTTTTTTATCTATGTAAATTTATTTGAATCTATGGATTCAGGAAAACATTTTTGTAGGGGTGGAGTTTTGAGATAAACTTTCTTAATATTAATCCTTATTAGTAACTTAAATGTGTTTAAAGGAAGTTTGCTCTCAAAATTTCTTATTTCTTATATAGAAGCTATTATATTCTATATGTGTTCTGTAGTCTGATTTATTTATTTTTATTCTTTTATTAACACATAATGTATTATTTGTTTCAGGGGTCAGGTCAGTGATTCGTCAGTTTTGCCTAGTACTTATATATGTAATCACATAGAAAACTGAAGTGTGTTTTATATTAGTGGGGATGGTTGCAACTTCTTTGAGGAAAATTGTCCATTTCTTTGGAAAAATATTTTAATAAATTTCTGCTCAGTCAAGAAATGGCTTAAAACTTGGTGCTAGAATGGTGTTTGGGTGGAGTGGGAGAACATTCAGGCAATGAGGTGTTATGGAGAGATGATAATTCTCTCCATTAGCAAATAAAAGTCTGCCTTCCCTAAATATAAAAGTTATTATAATCACTAATATGGAACTTCCAGGTTGGGATTGTAGTTGTAAGAAATAGCAGAGTCATCATGCCGAAACTAAAGAGGAAAAGAGAAAGAAAACTTAGATGATGAGAGTGGCCCCAGCCATAAGAAAAGGCAACAAGAGAAACACAGAAAGAATCACACCCTGGTCATCCTCAAGACAGTTGGAAAATGCATAGTACTTCTACCTGTCTCCTAGGATGAGAGCCTGAATTATGGTTTTAAGAGAAAGAATTACCCCAAAAAGCTGAAGAAATTTGTGGTTACTCAGCTTAATTTATGTCAGCTGAAATTCTTTTGGATACAAGTATCAAAAAACTCAACCCGAACCAAATTAAATAATAAATGGGAATTTTTGACTCAAAGGTTCAGCAATTGTGTGGGGGTTGAGGCAACATTCAGTCAGGGTACACAACCTGTGAGAAATGGTGCTTTGAGTCTACCTTGCCTCATATATCAGCTTTGCCCCTCAGTTGGCTTCCCAATGTGGCTGCCAACATCAACCGGAAACACCTGCTCCATGTTCACATCTAAAACTAGAGAAGAGGGACACCTGGGTGGCTCAGTTGGTTAAGCATCTGCTTTCTGCCCAGGTCATGATCCCAGGGTCCTGGAATGGTCCATGTCGGGCTCCTTGCTCGGTGAGAAGCCTGCTTCTCCCTCTCCCTTTGCCTGCCACTCCTCCTTCTT
This sequence comes from Enhydra lutris kenyoni, assembly GCF_002288905.1. Lineage (NCBI taxonomy): Eukaryota > Metazoa > Chordata > Mammalia > Carnivora > Mustelidae > Enhydra > Enhydra lutris. The sequence continues at coordinate 75,248,791 of NW_019154085.1, read as the reverse complement.
GTGCTGTCTGACTCTCTCTTTCTCAAATAAATAAATAAAACCTTTTAAAAAATAAAACTACAGAAGAGACACACTTCCCACAACCACCACCAAGGAAAATTCCATGTGCCGATTACTTAAGCCTGAGTTACCTGCACTAATAAAGGTGTCAAGGGTATATAATTACACTGATTGGTTTAGATATATTAAGACCTGGACCTGGAAATGCAAGAATACTCAGAATAGCATGAGGGAGTTAGGGAAGATGTTTGGAAGACAACTCTGCTGTTCCTTATAAAATCTAACTACCTTTCTGAACTTTAACATCAGGAAGACTTTTAGGAATGAGTTTAAGGTCCACTAAAATTTCAGTTAAATGGTCAAAAAAAAAACCCCAATTTTAATTCTCTTTCCATAGCTCCTACAAATAAAATTATTTTAAATTTAATAACAATGCCACTTTCTCAGAGTTAGACAATACCCATTTAATCCATATATATATATGTACATATATACATATATATATATATATATATTGTGTGTGTGTGTGTGTGTGTGTGTGTGTGAAACCTGCCGTACTTAGGACTGAGCATTAATTAATGGATAGCATTTGAAAGCTTTTAAGAATGAATCAACTCTGGGGCGCCTGGGTGGCTCAGTGGGTTAAAGCCTCTACCTTCGGCTAGGGTCGTGATCTCAGGGTCCTGGAATCAAGCCCCGTGTCAGGCTCTCTGCTCAGCAGGGAGCCTGCTTCCCTCTCTCTCTCTGCCTGCCTCTCTGCCTACTTAAGATCTATCAAAAAAAAAAAGGAAAAAAAGAATGAATCAACTGAAGAATTCTTCTCGTGAAGGCAGAAACTGGCAGAAGAACTTGAAGATCCGAAGACAATACAGAGGAGTTGGCTTCTCCATCCCGACAGACAGAAGGTGAGTAAGGCACACTGCCCAAACAGAATGCCAGCTGTGAAGTCTGGAAAGGGAACCCAGCTGCAAAGCTCAAAAGGATTTTCCAGGACTCCCTCTGGGCAACCTTGCACCAGGATTCGGTGCTCTCCCAATAAATATCAAAAGTCTGAGCAGCAGGAATTCCTGCCAGCCGCACACAGTTGGAGGGATACTTTAAGCAGCGAACAATATTTTCCAGATGTGGAGACTCGGTGAGCTAGACCGGCTTGGGGAAGACAGGGTAGCTCTTTATCCAGGCTGACTGAAGAGTGTGTGTGACTAGTGCCCTTCTAGACAAGAATTAAGAGATTTAGTTGTGTTTGTTATAACACAGTGAAGAAAGAACCAAAGAATAATGAAGGTGAAGTTTTTTTTTTTTAATCTATTTATTTGACAGAGGGAGAGAGAGAGATCACAAGTAGGCAAAGAGGCAGTGGGGGGGGGGAGCAGGCTCCCCGCTGAGCAGAGAGCCCAATGTGGGGCTTGATCCCAGGACCCTGAGATCATGACCTGAGGTGAAGGCAGAGGCTTAACACACTGAGCCACCGAGGTACCCCGAAGGTGAAGGTTTTAAGACTCGGGAGACCCTGGGGCTCAGCTCCAGGCTAAAACTGAGAGTATGAATTTCACTTTCTTCCTGAACGATTTGGCCACTAGCTTATTTCTACTGTGCCTCAATGTGGGAGGTTTGGGAACACACCAGTGAATGTTGGTTTGGCATTTTCAGAGATCTCCGAGTACCTTTGGAGGCGAGGGGGTCATCCTTTTCATGGTTTCCTTCTGACTTCCCTTCAAAAGTTTCATGAAGCACACCTGCTAGAGCTTGACTAATTGTCCACTTAGCAAGATCTTCAAAGATTAAAAACATGAGTATTTGCATGTTGAAGAACGTTAACTCCCTTGATTGTGAGCCCAGCCAGGAAAACAGAACAAAGCTAGGTGGCAAATACATTGTGTAGGTTTGCTTTTTAATTGATTGATTTGAATAATCTTCCTTGTGCTGGTTGGGATGGACAGAGGGCTTAGGCTGTTTTCTAGCTGCTGCTGCAGACGGTGGTGGCCTTTTCTGAAGGAGGGCGGTGTTCCATCTGTGCACACTGACCTTGGACAGGAGAACAGATTGTCTGCCTGCTGTAAACTCGTTCAGCTGCTGCAGAGATTCTGCTTCAAAAATGTCTTGCTGGTGCTGAAATCCCTACCCCTCTACCTCACGGCGTCACAGAGTTCATTTCAGGAGTCGCCTCCTAAAATGTAAATATTACCGGGAACAGCCTTATATTTAGCCAACACATCTGGTTCATATAGAATGTCTCCTTGAGTTAAAGTTTTTGTCTTGCACATTCCAGTTGGGGGTGGTACCTGAATTTTTTCCCCATACCATCTGAATTCTTTATGTTTGAATTATTCCTCCTTCCTTTTTTTTTTTCAAAGATTTTATTTATTCATTTGACAGACAGAGATCACAAGTAGGCAGAGAGGCAGGCAGAGAGAGAGGAGGAAGCAGGCTCCCTGCTGAGCAGAGAGCCTGATGTGGGACTCAATCCCAGGACCCCGAGACTACAACCCGAGCTGAAGGCAGAGGTCTTAACCCACTGAGCCACCCAGGCACCCCTATTCCTCCTTCCTGTAGACATGATTATAAAATTATGACACACACATGCACACACACACACACACACATATCTGTTTATGTCACAATCCCCTGAAGCATGTGCCACAAATCATCATTTTATACTGATGTTGCTGTGAATGTAATTATAACCTCACTGATAATAGTCAGGCATTTTAGCCCCCCTGAGCTCAGCGTTGCATCCTATTCTTGATATTCTATTTTGCCATTTTCTAACAAAAACAACAAAAAAAAAGTTACCCTGTTGCTAGGTAACCTCGACAATACCGTCTGTAGCCCTCTACTTTCTGCATTCTTCCGCTCTCCTTCTTGTGGTCTAATTATAATTGTTTTCTTCTGAAGACTGTCTCCCCATTCATGGCTGCCGTTGTCTTCAGATAACTGTCATCATATTATTGTGATTATTGAATTCAGTGATGAGAAGCCACAATTTGCTCTCCCTTCCACAGAATAGAAAATTGATGTGTTTTCATGATGCATCTGTGTGCTTTCAGAGTAGTTCCTCTCCTAGAGGTTACGTTCCCAAAGAAGGTTTTCAACATTTGGCAACCCTCCCCTCTAATTTGCCTCATCTTTCCAACCCCCTTTTAAATCCTTTTCTTTCAAACAGTAGGCTTGTGACTAAAATATGGTCATGGTTTGTGTATGAGGATGAAATTCGGACAGAGTTTAGTTAGAGGGTCTTTGCCATGAAAGATGCTCAGTGTGTGGGCAGGTAAATCTCAAAAGCAAAAAAGATGACAATAATTATGACTACATTTAGCTGCGGGTCTAGTGTCTACCAGACACTGTTAAGTGCCTCACATACGTTATCTCATTTAATCTTCATAAACTCTAAGGTACCCTCACTCCATTTTGATAGATGAGGAAGTTGAGATAAGACTCAAGGAGCCCAGGACATATGGTCCTCGGGCAGCAGAAGCAAGGTTTCTTCACCTAAAATGCCAGTGATTATAGGGGCACCTGGGTGGTGCAGTCATTTGAGTGGTCAGCTCTTGGTTTCCGCTCAGGTCAGGATCAGGGTCCTGGGATCCGGCCCTGCATCCGGCTCCCCACTCAGCGGGGAGTCTGCTTTGGGATTCTCCCTCATCCTCTGCCCCTCCTGCTGTTTGCTCGCGTGTGCGCGCGCGCGCGCGCTTTCTCTAAAAAATGAATAAATAAGTCTTTATAAAAAAAAGATGTCGTTGTAGGATGCCTGGGTGGCTCAGTTGGTTAAGCATCTGCCTTCAGCTCAGGTCATGATCCCAGGTTCCTGTGATTGAGTCCCTCATCAGGTTCCCTACTCTCCCTCTGCTTGCTGCTCTTTCTCTCTCTCTTACTCTCGCTGCCAAATAAATAAAATCTTTTTAAAAGATGTCATTGATTCTAAGATGTAACATCAATCTAATAACAGCTTTATATTAAATATAAATGTTAATCGTGAGATGAATCTTAAATTCAGAAATATTAAACTATGCAAAAAAATATGCCTTAGAATGACAAAATACTCTAAGTATATAGCTTACTACTACTATCTTGCTTATAAATTGGAATTATTCCCTGGATGCTTTGACTGGCTCAGTCTGAAGAGCATGCAATTCTTGATCTCGGAGTCGTGAGTTGGAGCCCCATGTTGGGGTGTAAAGATAATTCAAAAATAAATAAATAAATAAAATTTAAAAAAATATTTTATTCATTTATTTGAGAGAACGCATGAGCAGGAGAGAGGCAGAGTGAAGGAGGAGAGAGACAAACAGACTCCCCACTGAGGACTGAGTCCATCACGGGGCTCAATCCCAGGACCCCGAAATCATGACCTGAGCCAACGTCAGACACTTAATTGACTGAACCACCCAGGTGCCCCAATAAATAAACTTTAAATTAGAATTATTCTTTAATTATAGTTCCCAATAAATAATGGAACTGGAATAATGTCTTCTAATTCCATTGTTGCCCTCCTCCATAGCCTAACCCTCATCTCCCCACCCCCATTTAATGGGGCTCCTTTCAGTATTAATAATGCCTAAAAAGTATTTCTGATTTGTGAAAATGTACCTCTGAAACTGAAGACCTGGAGTCAAAGTCCACGTCCGCCTCCTGCTTGATAAATTTATCTGAAGTAAGACGATTCTCTGATTCTACTTCTCTGGTTATATTTTGTTTACCCTAATCACATTTTTGGCAGAGAGACAGATTTATATAAATGTCTAAGTTCCCCACCAGCCCATGGCTTCTTTGATGGAAAAGTCTGTCTTTTGTTTATCCTGGCATTCCTCTACTGTACTTAGCCTGGTACCTTAAACATATTGAGGTACATATTCAATAAATATTTATTTAATCAAATTCGTTAATACATTTTTCCTAAATGAGCTACAGTATGCTGATATTATGAGAAGTAATCAAGTAATTTGAAGAGAACTCATTTCCATTTCTTCCCTAAGAAACATCATTTCAGAGCCATGCTTTCACTTGTTCCTTAAGGCTTTCTTTGCTTCAAGAGGCTGAAATAACATACTTTCCACAACAAAACTACAACTTCTCAAAAGTTGGATGTGTGCCTTCTCCCTTCAAGAAATGAATGATGTAGGGAGAAGGTTGAGCACAGAAGTAATTTTACGAGGTTTGGATATCGTGTCATCTTTTGTAAGTTGACTTTTTAAAAAAATTCACAGAACAAATAGAACATATTTTGTCTGGGTCTTAGAGATGATTTGAAACATTATTCATCATACATTGCATAATGTGCATACACGTTCATAATCTCCCCATCTTAAGAAAATAGCCAATTTAAGCGCATAAAGTGAGCCATAAAATATGGTAAAAGACGTCTATTTCCTAAATGTTTTTACTTAGCTAGGTGTGAAATAAATAGATTAACTTTGATTGTGGCACTATTGTTTTGTAAAACACACTGAACTCCTCATAAATGCATAGGTATTAACCAACTCAGAATGTTGCCTAAAATAGATTCAGCCAGTCAGAGAGATAAGCCTCTAATTTAGTTAGGTGATTAGTCATTTAATTTCATTCACCTTCTCTTTGTTTCCTATTACATCTCATCTCAGAATTGTTTTATAAAAGAAACTAAATTAAACTGAAAGAGAGAGGTAGAGAGATTTCTTGACTGGCAAGTTACAGAAAAAACTCTATTTGGAATCAGCATTAAAAAAAAAAAGACAAATGGGAAAAGACCTTGAGCATTAAGTACTTGTTCAAACCTTGGGCTTAAATGGTGTTTAGATTCAAGATTTTAAACCTTGGATTTAGCAGAACTAATCAGTGATGGTTGGTTTACACATCTTTGGGAAATAGGAATGTATACTTTCTTTGTTTTGATTTAGTGTGTATCTCATTATTTATTTGATGATTAGCCTCATGTATCATGCTATTTCAACTACATCAAAGTTCACAAATTTCAAATATATATGTACATATATATATTTTAAGGTTTTATTTATTTATTTGACAGAGAGAGATCACAAGTAGGCAAAAAGGCAGGAAGAGAGAGAGGAAGAAGCAGGCTCCTTGCGAACAGAGCCCGATGTGGGGCTCGAACCCAGGAACCTGAGATCATGACCTAAGCCGAAGGCAGAGGCTTAACCCACTGAGCCACCCAGGAGCCCCACAAATTTCAAATATTACAAGAGTGTAGAATTTCTTTCAAGAGCTATTAATTATTAATTATTTCCTATCAAGAGCTATTAATTATCTCTTCCCTCATCTTTTATTTAACCAATGTTTTACATTGTGGGGGCCAAAAGATCAAGTTTTCCTTTCATTTTTAGGAACCCTATTTTCATCTCACACTCCAGACACTTTTTTAGCATGATGGTAATACCATTAGACTCAGTCGGGCAAATACACTGTGTGAGTGCTAGCGTTCCCCAACTCCACACCCAAGGCAAACATCACTCATTGATCTTCCGTGTTTAGCCTGTACTTACACTTGAGATCCAATACCACACCTCAGACCTCCACTACTAAAGCTATCTCAGCATAAAACTTTTTTTTGCCGATCTACACTAGAAATTAATCTATCCCCTTCAATTTCTTGAGTTATGGTAAGTACTGTGCTACTAAACTAACTTGTTCCTTTCTACCCCAATCACATGTTCTCCTATCTTAATATATTTTTCTCTTGAATTATAAGATGATACTCATTCACTAGGTCAAGGAGGATCCTTCACAGAGGAAAAAGCCCTCCCAACAAGAACTCTAATTTTTTTTTTTTTTTTCTAAATAAGCTCTAGGCCCAACATGGGGCTTGAACTCACAACCCTGAGATCAAGAGTTACATATTCTACCAAAGGAGCCAGACTGGCACCCTAGGAGTTCTCATCTTAAGGTTTGCTTTGTACTTTATTTGACAGACATGGGCAAAAAATCTAGGACTTTGTGGGTGAAGACATGGAATTGGAATCACAAGGTAAACATGTAATTTTAGATCTTTGTACCTTTCTGGTGTACCTGTTTTAAGCATTCTTAGAACATTTTTTTCTTGAGAGAGGGAGAGAAAGAACAGGAAAGTGGGAGGGGTAGAGGAAGAGGGAGAGAGAGAAACCCAAGCAGGCTCCCTGCTGGGTATGAGGCTTGATCTCACAATCCTGAGATCACGACCTGAGTGGAAATCAAGAGTCAGATGCTTAATTGACCGAGCCACCCAGGTGCCCCTCTTAGAACATTTTTAAGTCAATCAGATCAGAAGTGGAGGATTTATCATTAATGTCCAGAATATATACTTTCTCTCCCATATTGCTTAAAACAGACAGAGCCTGTCAGAAGTAACCAGCTTCTACAGACCGCATGTGAATTTTGGATTCCTACAATAGCACAACCTTGTCCCTCTGATTATTTTTTCTACTATGCTCATTTGCCTCAATGCAGAACCTTTCCTGAGTTTGCTTAGCAACAATGCAGAGCATGTCAATTTTCATGTATAATAAATTCTGATAGAAAAAAGATATTTAATTAAAAGATCCATCTAAACTTTTCCTCTAGATCAACTTCATCAGAATTCTGACTAATTTTGTTAGTTGGAACAAAGCTAATCAGATCCTGCTGGAGTTGTTTGAAGCAGAAAATAAAGGGCCTAGCACAATGCCTGGACTATGGTAGATTCTTAATAAGCATCTGCTGATTAGTTTGATGGCAATAATTGAAAATTTATTTCTCCAGGTAAATCTCAGTAAGATGTGGTATGAAAATAGTGCTTGGGGCATCCCATCACCATGTGATAAGGAAATCTCTCCCATCACTATGTCTGGTTGGAAATATAAATATGAAATACCGATAAAAGATGGGAGTTGAAAATACAGGTAGGTCACCTTCACATCCCTACTGAAAATATAGATCATATCTACAGGTACTATGCAAAGATATGGAGTGGATGGAACTCAAGAGAAAACAGATTTTCTTGAAGGAAGAAAGGGTCTACCTTATCAAAGCATTTTTTTTGGGTAGAATATTTCATTTATAGCAGAGTCGAGTTATGACTACAAAGAAAAGATGTATCACAGAAAGTAAAGGGAAGTTTACAGTTAGGATTGTGGAAAGTTGAGGAATTTGTTGACTAAGTCATTTCTCTGTTCATGAGAAATTGAAGGTAAAGTCACTCAATAAATATAAATGAGGTGAATTATGAAAGTTTGCCACAGCTGCTGTGCAGATGGAGAAGAGAAGCAAGTAGGAATAAGCAGAAATATTTTAGAAAGCTTTGAGAACCCAGTGAAGCTGGAAAGTACAAGTTGTAATGGCACTGATTTATGTTACTATACAAGTTCTCCTAGCAGCCCAGGTGCTCAGAGCAACAGTAGAATGAATTCCTCCTTACTTATAACATAAGGACTTTAAAAGGTTAATCAGAAACTAATGATAGCCGAAGTCGTACCTGAAATCATATTCAAAAGTATCCAGGAAGGATGTAATCCATTTTAAAGCTTGAGGTAGGTGTCAAATGATGTTGGTGCTAGTCATTGGTTCTGCCACTAACTGCTGTGTAACTAGTTTAAACGACCAGCTTACCTGTCCTTCGCCTTTCTACAACTCAGTCCTTCTATAAAATAGAAACAGTTTATCTTAAAGCCTCTTAGAGTTCTCCCATCTAAAATCTAGGATTCCTTCTTTGTGATATTCGTGCATTTATTTAACAAGTATTTACTGATTATCAATATGTCCCAAGCATTGTTCATGACTCTAGAGTTAAAGTAACAAACAGCTAAGATGAATTTCTCTTCTGCCTTCTAGAGGGAAAACCAACAATAAACAATTTAAATACAAATAGATTTTCCTGAAGTTATAACAGGTGAGATGAAAAAAATAATGTGATGGGGAGGGACACAATGGGAGGTAGTCTTAAATGGAGAGTTAAGGAAAGAAGTCTCTTAGGAGATGACATTCAAGCTAGCTGTTCTATGAATGACAAGCAAGGCTCAGCCTTGCAAAGATCTAAAGGAATAAACACAGCAGGCTGAAGAAACAGCTGGGTTAAAAGCCCTGAGGTAAGACTGAGCTTGGTATGTTTGTGGAACAAGAAGGTCAGCGTGTCGTAATGACTAGGAGGAGAATAGTACGGGTGACAGCTCATGAGACAGGCTGGAACCACGTGGCGAGAGCAGAGCATCTCAGGCCATGGGAAGGAGCTTTGATTTTAAGTGTGATGGGAAGCCATTTTGAGGTTTAAAGCAAGAAGTGAGTGTTATATGTTTAGGCTGCGTGCCAATAGTACTTCACCTCTACGGTATTCTCTCCCCCAACCCATAACTCTAGTCGAATCATGAGAAAACATGAAACAAACCCAAACCAAGGGGCATGGGACATTATTCCAAATGTCTGTCCCATACTCTTTAAAAGTGCCCGCCAGAGTCCTAAAAGATAAGGCAAGACTGAGAAAATATGGCAGATTCAAGGAGACTAAAGAGACATGTGAGTAAGTGCAAGGTGATATTCTGGGTGTGATCCTGGAACAGAAGAAAAGACACTAGTGGGAAAATTGGTGAAATGTGAATAAAGGGCACGGTTTACTTAGTAGCCCCATACCAAGGTTAATTTCTTAGTTTTGGCAATGCACTAGGGTTATGTATAAGATGCTAACATTAGAGAAAACTGAGAGTGTATGGGAACTCTGTACTCCCTCTGCAACTCATCTGTAAATCAAAAATTATTTCAGGCGCCTGGGTGGCTCACTGGGTTAAGCCGCTGCCTTCGGCTCGGGTCATGATCTCGAGTCCCGCATCAGGCTCTCTGCTCGGCAGGGAGCCTGCTTCCCTCTCTCTCTCTCTCTCTCTCTGCCTGCCTCTCCGTCTACTTGTGATCTCTGTTAAATAAATAAATAAAATCTTTTAAAAAAATTATTTCAAAACAAGGATTTAAAAGATGATTTCTAACTTATTTCCTAGCAATGTGGCATAGAGAAATTAAAATATGCTGATTATGATCCACATTTTTAAAACTAATAGAAATTTGACTGTTCGTGGGAGAAAAAAAAATCACTTGGGTTGTTAAGACCAGTTAGATCAGGGGTGCCTGGTGGCTCAGTTGATTAAGTGGCTGCCTTCAGCTCAGGTCATGATCTCAGGGTCCTGGGATTGAGCCTCACATCGGGCTCCCTGCTCAGCAGAGAACCTGCTTCTCCCTCTCCCTCTGTCTGCCACTCTGCCTACTTATGCTTTCTCTCTCTATCTCTCTATCAAATAAATAAGTAGCAAATAAATAAATAAATAAATTTTTTAAATCTTAAAAAAAAAAAAAAGACCAGTTAGATCAGTGTCTTGTGTAGAAGGTGTGGTGGCTTGAATCAGGTGATTGCACGCAAAATGAAGTCTCAGAGTTTGGAATCTATTTTGGAGGTAGAGCTGACAGGATTATCGGAAAGATCAGATGACAGGGGAAGGAGTGAGGATGGGGGAAATGAGACAAGGAGAAATACTGAGGCATACCCAGATCTTTGAACTTCACAGCCAGAGGCTTGTGGGTACCATCTTCTAAAACAGGGAAGCCTGTGCAAAGAACAGCTTTCCTAGAGATGGTCATGGAAAATAGTTTCCAGCATTCTCTTTAGACATGATGAGTTGAATATACGTATTGCCATCCAGGGGACAGGTAGAAGAGGTGCAATGACCACTACAAATGTGGAACTTCTGGGAGGTCCGATCTGAAGATAAATCTTTGGAGGTCATTGGAACATAAATGCGTTTTAAATCCATGGGGCAAATGAGATCATCTAGGCTCAGAGAGTAGAGTAGGTAGAGAAGACTGAATTCCACCCCACTCCAGGACAGAGAGAACAGGAAGAGGAGAAAGAACTAGAGATGGGATGTGCTAATATTGAGGCAGGCAGCACAAGAGAACCGGACTCAAGAGGACACAAGGAGGAAGGAGGGAGTTTTTGAGTGTGTCAGCCCTGCTGAGAGGAGGAGGAAAAGAGAGGACAGATACATAATCCCCAGGTTTGGCAATGTGGGGAGCACTGGTGACTTAAAAGAACCGTATTAGTGGAGTAAAAGGTCACAAACCCAATGGCGATAGGGTTATGGAGCTGGCAAATAAAGACGTCTCTTTTCAGTATATTTGCTGTGAATGAGAAGCAAGGAAATGGGGTTGAAGTGGGAAGGGGCTAAGTTGTCAAGAAAGATTTTTTTTGTTTAGATGCATATTGTACAAACTCAGGTTAAGCACATTCTAGCCAAGTTGTTATTCATTGCTATTAATGTTTGCTGCCTGTCTCCTAATCCTTGGGAAAAAAAAATCTTTCTTTCTATGCTTCCTTTCTTGTGCTCGCTTCGGCAGCACATATTCTATGCTTCCTTTCTTTGTTGTAGTTTCTTGGTCATTTTAACTGTAGAACCTACAGTTGTTCAATTCATATCAGTCCTGACACCTGATGAACAAATCAACTTCTTCCCATTTTTTTTTTTAATATTTTTCTTGACTCTCTCTAGTTCATTGGTCTCCTCTTTTTTTTTTTTTTAAGATTTTATTTATTTATCAGAGAGAGAGAGAGAGAGACAGAGAGGGCATACATGCAGAGGGAGAGGGAGAAGCAGACTCCCTGCCAAGCAGGGAGCCCGATATGGGGCCCGATCCCAGGACACTGGGATCATGACCTGGGCCGAAGGCAGATGCTTAACAACTGAGCCACCCAGGTGCCCCAACTTCTTCCCATTTTTAAATTCTCAATATATATTGAACTAAATTCTAGAAGGGATATTAGAGATTTAACTCAAGTATTTTATAGATGAGAAAACTGAAGCACAGGAAAACAAATACAATGCCTCAGCGATGGATCCAGAAATATAATCAAGATTTTCATTGTTTGACAAGACACATTTCTTCTCTTGAATTTACCTCAATTCCAATCCCAGATGTAGCAACCTGCACATCTGAATGCAATAAAGCTTCTCACACTTTACCACTGAGATGTGAAAGCTAAACCATTTCATACTGTATTCAATGCACTTTCTATGAACAGTTGATATACCTTTATTAATATGTTGAAGAAATCCTTTGAAATTTTGAACTGGGTAATGAGGAGTACTTTATTACAAATGGTAGGACATGCTTTGTTCTTACAGATTAGGAGCTTTCATTAGACCTGACGTCAGAGAAGACAAAGATCTGAGTGAATTTCCAGTGCATGTTATAATGCCTTGATCATAGTAGATGTCTCAGAAATTCTTACTGATGGAAAGCATGAACAGAAGAGTGATTGCACAGTCTACTTCTTAGAAAATGTCATTGTAATGAGGACTCACAATTCTGGTTCTTGCCTGCCTTTCTTTAGTTTTGTCTTCCTTTTTTTAACTTATTTTTTAATTTTTATTTTATTTCAACTCAATGAACATATAGTGTGTTATTAGTTTCAGAAATAGAGTTCAGTGATAGTTTAGACCTCCGATGAACAATTATTACCTTAATATTCTAGGCTATATTGTTCATCTCCTTGTGTCTGGTCAGTTCTACATAACAGTTTCATTAAGAATTTGTAAAGCTACGTGTCTATTTATTATCCTCTCTGGTTCTTGGTCTAGTAAGAATCTCAACATCTAATCATTTTATGAATCTGGAGATATATATATATACATATATATATATATATAATATATATAGTGTTAATACTATGAATTAAAAATTTCTGTGACATATACATAGAAACACACCAAAGTATTACTTAAAGGAAATATTATTGTGCACATCATCTTCTATAAATTTTCAGAGATTGTATGGTTTGATAGTCTAAGCCTTGAATATAAGATCTTTTATGTCTGTTTCTGAAGCTCACTCTATAAAAGTGGCTTCATCAGGAAAGTGATAAGTGAGTCTTATTAAATACTTGATGTAAAAGTGAAACTTTGAGAAACCATCTGAAATATCACTTTAAATAGAAGATAAGAAGAAAAAGCCAAATTCTAGTTAGAGAAATTATACTTAGGAGGCTATTTTAATGTTTTAAGGTAAAAAATGAAAACTCAGTATAGAAATTTCAAGAGAGGGGGGAAAAACCTGTGCTATGTGTAACTGTTTTTTGGAATGTTCTGGAATATCCAAAGAGATTTGTCAGCCTTAAGGAAAATCTACTTAACTTTATGGTTTTCTTTTTTAAATTAAGATGAGGAGCAACTCAAAGGATAAGCTAGATACTCAAATTCAAGGCATCCAGAGTCTCTGGCAACTTTTAGGAAAATTGCTTGTCTGTGGTACTTTCCACATCTGTAAAATTATTTGCCAGTAAGGACTTTAATAAGTGTAAGCTTTAATGTCAGATAAAGTATTCTGTGGAAAACTATGGAAATCTGGAATTTTAAAGTCTAATTTTCCTTTAGAAAGTAAATCTATATCCTACTTGAAACTGGGTGAGTTTTGTGTTGGCATGATCTAGTTATAGCTAAGCCAGAAATGAAGAGAATTGAAAGGGTCAGACTCAACAGAGCAAACACCAAATATCTAATTGGAAGCATGGAAGGAGATTTATGAAGATTGAGATTTTCCTACCAGAATTGCACTCTTAAGATATGTGGCAGGATTTGACTCCAAAACCCCCAAGTCACCCCTAATGGTTCCACTACCACATCAGAGCAAGTGGAACCCAGCCCGAATTTAGACTAGTCACTTTATTCTCACCTGATATGCGTAAGAGTTTCCACTTTACAATTCATGTGAAAAACATGCAAAAGAAGCAAATGTTTGCCACTACTGAGAAACCATCCACTTCACAGCAAGCACCGACATTTGGTATCTAGAGGCTGCCACAAACCCAATGTTTCCAAAGGCAAAGGAAGCAAATCATCCATGGCTAGAAGTTCAGTGCTGGTTCGTGGTTGAAGCCAGGCTGGAAAATGTTTTTGAGTTCAATGATGGCTGAAGTGGAGAGCAGAAGAGGGAAAGGCTGATCCAGAAGGTAGACTTAGGTAGCAATGAGGCTAAAAGGATTGTTTTCTGGCATTTTGAAATTTTCCAAATATAAACATTCAAAATGGTCTTCAATCATGCCCTGATTGATCCTTTAATTCTAAACTCTGCTTCCTAGATACCAAATGTCTTCTTTGATGCATGGAAAAACATCTTTGTAGGGCGACAGCTAGAGCCCTTCCAGGGCTCCACTGATCATTTTGAAGTAGGAACCAGATGATAGATTTTTTTTTTTCAGACTTTAATTTGTGCTTTTACATGAGCATGGTAGAGAGTGGGTGGGTGAAAATTTTATAGATATTTTTGTATCATTTTAAAGTTCTTCATTTTATGTGATAAATTATAGGAAAGCTGTGTGCAAACCAAATTATATTTTAAATGTACTCATTGAGACTGTGGAATAAAGGGATATAAGCATGTCCTCTTGGTAAAGTAAGCAATCAGCCCGCAATCTCCTTTGTATGAATCTAGACATTCATAATTGGGTTTGATTAAAGCCAGGTCCACATACCTTATTAAATTCCATATTTATATAGCAATTTTACTTCTTGTATGATGTAAAATCACTAATTACTTCTTTCAATTCTCCTTTGAGAATGAGAGGGTAGCATTATTAATCCAATTTTATTCTGCATCTGATTAACTAAGCCACTTTGACTCAAATGAAAGCTAGTTATTATCTCCCTATCATCCTGATACACAGTAGTGGAGTATATAAATCAGTGAATTCAAAACTGTCAGTGATTTACCTATGAAACTGGATATCTGGCTACTAACTAACACTGTAATATTCATTCTTTACCATTAAAAGTGGATAGGAACCATCATGTTGAAAGTATTTCTAGTATGTATGGATGTGGCCTAGTACATAAGGTGTCAAACTATGGCCCATGGGTCAAATCCAGCCCATGATTTGTTTTTGTATGGCCCACATATGTGGTTTTTACATTTTTAAATGCTTGAAAAAAATTCAACAGAACATTTTGTGGTGCATGAAAATGACATGAAGTCTAAATTTCAGTGTCCATGAGCAAGGTTTTATTAGAATACACTCTTTCATTTACATATTATCTGTGGCTGCTTTCATGCTACTAAGGCAGAGTTGAATAATTCTGACAGAAACTATATGTTTTTGGGCAAAACCTAAAATATTTACTAGCTGGTCCTTTACAGAAAAAGTTTGGTGAAACCTTACTTTTTAATGTACAGGGTAGTTTTACATCCCAATAGTAAATAACCTAAAATTGAAGAACGGTGTTCATATTTATTAAAGCAAAATACTAAAATATAATGAAGTTGTCTGAGATTGATATACATACAATAGTCATGCTGAGACATAGGTAATTTTAAAATGAAGTTCATTGCCCTTTTAATAAAAGAAAAATAATTATAAATAGATGTGGAAATGAATATAATTTCCATTTGGGGACACTTTGATCTATGATACAACATTTCTTTTGGCCATGACTCAAAAGAGCAAGGGGCAGGAAAAACAATGAGAAAAGAAATAACTTATTCAGACTATGGAGAGAAGCAGGATAGCACAAATGGTGAGGCAGCATGTGAGTTGTAATAGAAGAAAGGGGCTCGGTAACGTTGTCAAACCCTTCCTGAGTTCTAGACATCACGTGCTTTTTCGATATTTAGTTCTGTTTTAGAAGTGTCGGCATTCTCGTGCAGCCTGTTGAACAATGCTGACATCGGGCAGAGGCCAGAAATGAACTTACAAGGTAGCGTGGTGTTCTGACCTAGCTGAGCCTAGGATTATACCGTATTTTCATTAGGTAAAGCTATTCGATCAGGAGGGGGAAATAAGATCATTTCTTGCTCATTGATTGTACCTCCTTGAAAACCAATGTTAATAACAGTCTTCAATCATGCCCTGATTGATCCTTTAATTCTAAATTTCTGTGTGTGTTAGGGTCTTCTGACACCCTCAAATTACCTCCAATAAATTATAATAAGGCGATACGTCATAATAGAGATAAGAGGGTTTTTACAAAAGGAACAGGAAGTTCATTACACATAGTGTGGGCTTCAGGAATGCATGAATACGGCATGGTTGACCAGAACGCCCACAACAACTCCAAGTGTGGGGCAGCAGGACATTCTCTACCTCCCATCTTTATGATGGCTTATTGCCTTTTGTCGTTTCTGTGACTTTTGCCGTGACCTGTTAAATCCCCAACAATTATTCATCTTTATTTATTTTTTTTAAAGATTTTATTTATTTATTTGACAGAGAGAGATCACAAGTAGACGGAGAGGCAGGCAGAGAGAGAGAGAGAGGGAAGCAATCTCCCCGCTGAGCAGAGAGCCCGATGCGGGACTCGATCCCAGGACCCTGAGATCATTTCCTGAGCCGAAGGCAGCAGCTTAACCCACTGAGCCACCCAGGCGCCCCTATTCATCTTTAGAATTCAGAAACAAGAAATCAGGTTTCCTTGAAATTCCAAAATCAATCTTTGTCTGTGTTGACTATAATGCTTTATTTATGTGTTGTTCACTAATTAGCAATGAATCATTTTTCTGTGATATACAAAAATTTTCAGAGGTTTTTCTATAAAAATGATATAATCATAAATTAAGATTATTATTTATTTTGTTTTATTTTATTTATTTAAGTAGGCTCCATGCCCAGTGTAGGGCTTGGGGTCAAGAGTTGCATGCCCTACATTCTGAGCCAGCCAGGAGCCCCTAAGGTTATTATTATTATTATGGCCTTCATATATTAACATGTAAATATATATAACATCTAAATAGTATATATTAACATGTAAATACATAAAAACATGTAAAAATAATCTCTACCTGATCATAAACACTAAAAGAAGGTAAGAACAACACAAAATAAATCTCAAATAAAAATAACTTTAAAAATTAAAATAGAATGCCACGAATATTTACTATTTAAAATTATCATTTTTTAAAAAAGATTTTATTTATTTATTTGAGAGAGAGAGAGAGAGAGCGAGCATGAGAAGGGGGAGGGTCAGAGGGAGAAGCAGACTCTCTGCCAAGCAGGGAGCCTAATGCAGGACTCGATTCTGGGACTCCAGGATCATGACCTGAGCTGAAGGCAGTCGCTTAACCAACTGAGCCACCCAAGCGCCCTAAAATTATCATTCTTAAAGTAAATCTTCAAAAGTTACCTATAATTAATTGTCTGTAACAAGAGATGGAGCCACAAAAATATACTTAAAACACAGCCACAGCTACAAGAAGGACTCACTGATCGGATTATGACCACTTTGCTTCTGTGCGCTCCTGTCCTGTTCTTGGAAATAGCAACCTTAACCTTTGACTCCACATGTCAGTGTGTCCTGTTCTTTCTTTCAACCTGACCTCCCACGGATCCAGTGATGTGTCCATGTTGATTGTTGAGCTTTGATTCTCACAGAAGTTTAATACTTATTCCTGGTTTCTCAATTTCTCAACTGATTTTTCCAGGGAATCAACTTTGAGAAAAACACATAAATTTCCGAGAAATTCTGGAATCTCCACAAGGAAACACAATGACCAGCCATTCCCCCCTCTATTGGTGCATTTTTATTGGGCCTCATAACACTTCACAGCTCTCTCCTTGTCTTCAGAATATATTCTCTAAGTGGCCCAGCTCACCTTCATTATTATATCTTCAGGCTGTGCTATTTTCTCCAGGCTATTTTTTTTTTTTTATTCATTTATTTGACAGAGAGAGACACACAGAGAGAAGGAACACAAGCAGGGGGAGTGGGAGAGGGAGAAGCAGGCTTCCCACTGAGCAGGGAGCCCAATGACGACTACGATGATGATGATGACGACGACGATGACGATGACGAAGACGATGATGACAATCCCAGAACCCTGGGATCAGGACTGTAGCAGAAAGCAGATACTGAACAATGGAGCCACCCAGGTGCCAGGGACCCCTCCAGGCTATCTTGAATCAGATGCTTATCTCTGGTTCAGCCAACAAAGGCTTTGAGAAAATGGGGCTGAAGACCTACAGGCTGCTGCCTCAGCTCCAGATTAGGAGCTGATTTTCCTCTAATAGTTTGTGGGCAAGCTGGGCAGTGATTGGGGAAACACTATCCCTGTGACTTGCTATAGCTTCCTTTTGTGGAAAATACGGCCTGGAAGCCGAAATAACAAAAGATCACTGCCTTGTGAAGAGCTGATCTCCTTATCCTTTAAGGAGTTTTTTGTTGTTCAGCACCTATATAAATGAGGCAGAGCTGAAGTGCTCTGCATAATAAAAAGAAGAGAAGACATACAGGATTTAGGTATTTGCAGAGGGGAACCCAGAAGACAGGAGCCAGAGAAAGGGAAGACAGGGAAAAAAAAAAAAAAAAAAAAAAGGAGAAGAGGCCAGGAAAAAAAGGAACACTTCTTGGTGGTACAACCCAGGGAGGGACTTTAAAATCAACAAAGAAGCAAAACTAGGAATTGGGTATCTTTCATTACATGACATATTCTCTTACAAAGGTTTATTTCCTTCTATTCTTTCCCCTCTTTGCTTTTTTATGTGGTTATAAAATGGTGTTAAAACATAGACTTTCGGTCATCTTCCAAAATCCCTTCTCCCTTCCTATGATGACAGAGCCTCTGACAGTTGACCACACGGATGACCATCCAGATTGGAGAACATTTCCCAGCTTTCTCTGCAATTAGGAGTGGCCCCTTGACTGAGTGCAGGCCACAGGGAATTAAAGAGAATGGTCCTGTGGCAATGTCTGGGAATCATCTTTTAAAGAGAGCACAAGTACCCTTGGCCCTTTTTCCTTCATTTCCCTTCCTCTTTTGCCTGAAACACAGATGTTTTCATATTCAACTTTGAGGTTGAGCCCATGCACAGTGGAACAAGATTCTTATCTGTGAGCTGTTACCATGAGAGCATTGGACAGCCAAGTGGATGTTAATTTAACAGAGAAACAAGTTTCTATCTACTTTAAATCACTGTTATTTCGGATTTTCTTCAGGGATTTTCTTAAGTGATGTAGGAGCATGAATTGTGCTATATTCCACCCTTTTTACTGTATTTCTTTTTTTACTGCCAAATACTCTGTATAATTCCTATATGCTGATTGTTTGCATTCCCCAAGATTCATATGTTGAAATCCTATCCCCTAATGTGATGGTATTAAGAGAGGAAGGCTTTGGGAAGGGATTATGTCATAAGGAGCCGTCATGAATGGAACTAGTGCCTTTACAAAAGAGACCCCAGAGAGCACCCAAACCCCTTCCACTACATGAGAACCCTGTGAGAAGAAAGCCATTTATGAATCAGGAACTGGGCACTTACCAGACACAGAGCCACCGACAAGAGCCTTAACCTTCACAGCATCTAGAATTGTGAGAAATAAATTTCTGTTTATAAACCACTCAAAGTATCATATTCTGCTATAGCAGCCTGAACAGATTAAGAGAGTAATCATAATTTTTAATAACTGTTTACAATTTTGTCTCATAAATGTGCCATAATTTACATAAGCAATTCCCTATTATTGAATGTTTAAGTTGGCATTTATTTATTTGTTTATTTAGCTCTAAAAGCACCCTAGTTTTAATATGCAAATCCTTCCTAGAAACACTAGTATAGAGCACAAGATGGGGGTAATTATTTTTGTGGCTATCCAGTTACCATGACACTAGGTAATAATATTCTCATCCCCTTTTGATTTGTTTGACTGCTGTTATCTGATATTGAATTCTTGTACCATTAATTTCTGGTTTATTTATTCTCTCCCATTAATTGATCTGTTCTTAAGCCAATACTCTATCTTCTTAAATTATCATACCTATAAAATGGCCTAACTACAAATGATGTGTTAAAATACTTACAACTTTTTTTTTCTTTTTTCTTGGGTCAGTCAATTTTATCCATATGTCATATAACCACGATTTCCTTTTCAGAACTGGGTCTGTTATTTAAAAACAATGCCAATAATAATGATACTTTATTTTCTTTCTAAACAGCATTCATTTCACAATCTCTTTTTTTTTTTTTAGATTTTATCCATTTATTTGACAGAGAGAGAGAGACAGCGAGAGAGGAAACACAAGCAGGGGGAGAGGGAGAAGCAGACTCTGCTGAGCAGGGAGCCCAACACAGGGCTCAATCCCTAGACACCGGGACCACAATCTGAGCTGAAAGCAGACGCCCAAGGACTGAGCCACCCAGGTATCCCCACAACGCCTTTAAATGTATTGTTTTGAGTTCTAAATGGAGCTATTATGACATTATTCAGATTAGCTTCATTCAACTACTTGGTCTCCAAAATTTGAAAGCAAAAGATTTTAAAAAGAGTTACAATCAGGCTCACTGAAGTTGTTCTGAAATGCTTCTAAGGAGACAGCTGTCAACTCCCTTGGCTTCAGCCCCCGGCGTAATGTAGGTTAGTGACGGTGCTGCGCAGTCAGATCAGAGCCGTTAGCCTCTTGCTAACTTTGGTTGCAGCTGTCCACAGTCACGCCGAGCATGTGAGGTCCAGCAGCACAGACCATCCAAACCCTGTTCTCTGCCTGCTTTAAAAATAAACCCCTATAAAGTAGGACAAGGTTTGTAATTTTTCAGCTTGAAGCCTCAACTCTGATCTTAAATTGATGAAGCATTAGTAGATCTGCTTAGAAGAAGGGTGAGAAACTGCTGTCCGAATAATAAAACATGAGAGAGACATTTTACAGATTTTCAGCATGTACTGTTGACAACAGGATGATATACTACACTCAGAGATCAACTGACCTCTCTGGATAATGTGCAAAGGGATATGGAAAGAATATGGTCTTCTGCACTTTCAGTTTTCTAACTACCAATAACATATGGTTCAGGTGTGATAGGACAAGAAATTCAAGCAATTTCTAAGATAATGTATTTTATAGAAAATTTAAGTGTCAACCAGATCAGCTGGAAAATTTGTATAAGTATGTAGCTATACAAATGTCTTAAAATTTTATAAAGAAAAAGCAATAGCCACTATAATCAGTAGCAAGAAAATAAAATGGAAGTCTTATAAGGTGGTGTGTACATAGCTTTAAGAAATGCTATAGAGGGGCCCCTGGGTGGCTCAGCCCTTAAGCGTCTGTCTTCAGCTCAGAGCTCAGCATTGGGCTCCCTGCTCAATGGGAAGCCTGCTTCTCCCTCTCTCACTCCCCCTGCTTGTGTTCCCTTTCTGTTTCTCTCTATCTAATAATTTAAAAGAAGAAGAAGAAGAAGAAGAAGAAAGGAAGAAAGAAAGAAAAGAAAAAGAAATGCTATAGAAATAAATTCTTATATTGGGGCAGTCTGAAATAAAAAAATGGATTCAGTGGAGATAATGATCTGATTGGAAAAGAATCACCCAGGGCACTTATCATGCCATGAAATAGTCCTAGCTTAAGTCAAGCTGCTTATACAAGGAAGTTTATGAATGACCAAAAACTAAAGGGAACAGGAGTAAAGATTGCTCTCAGAGTTTCCCAAGTCGGTGCCATCATAACAAATTGCCACAGAATATGAATACATGCCCCACGATAAAAGTGTTCCACATTCACACTGGTTAGGGAAGTGCTGGATAGCACATTTCTACACTGCTAGACTTCTCTGAGCCTTCAATAAACCAAAATAGGTTGCACACTTTCAAAAAGGACTTTCGAATGCAGCAAGTTCCCAGATTTTCTTGACCTCCGCTGAGGTGACCTATTTCCATCTCCTGGAATACTGGTTTGGAGAATACAGCTCAGAAGAAACATGTTGTTGTGCAGACTTTTTTTCCCCCCCAAAAAAATGTCAGGCATGCCAAGAGAGCAAATGAACACTTTCTTTGATATCCTGCTACCCTGAGGTATTAAATGGGTCCTAGAGAATGTGGAATAGCTTTTTTTTTTAACATCCAAAAAGCATATAAATATTGCCTGAGAACAGAAGAAGGGGGCTCCAAGTTCACTATGAAGTTGTTAATCCGTTCCATTTGTAAAATAGTAAAATTTTAGAGTTGGGAAAGATTTTAGAAGAACAGCTAGTTTAGCCAATCCTGATTTTACATGGAGACATTGAGGCCCAAATTAGTTAAGAGGTTTGTCTGGGGTTATTCACTTTGTTGGGAGTCTAGAGAAGGGCAATTTGGGGCTGCCTGGGTGGCTCAGTTGGTTGAGCATCTGCCTTCAGCTCAGGTCATGATCTCCAGGTCCTGTAATGGAGCCCCATATCGGGGCTCCCTGCTAGCAGGGATTCTGTTTCTCCCTCTGATGCCCATCCCCCACCCCCGTCCTGTTCTCTCTCTCTTACAAAAATAAATAAGTAAAATCTTAAAAAAAATTTATTTTAAAAAGAGCAAGGCCCCAGTTCGAGCAACTCTCATGTCTTTCATGTCAGGCTCTCTTGGTCTCATAACTTCTATACAGCCGGCCAGTTATTATTTTATTTTAAGATTTTATTTATTTATTTGAGAGAGAGAGAGCATGAGAGGGGAGAAGGTCAGAGGGAGAAGCAGACTCCCTGTGGAGCTGGACCCTGATGCGGGACTCAATCCCAGGACTCCGGGATCATGACCCAAACTGAAGGAGTTGCTTAACCCACTAAGCCACCCAGGCACCCCAGTAATAATTTTTTAAATAAGTGCATAAGGAGGAAAATGAAAATTCTTCCTTAGTTGACCTTCCATCTCACAATTCCCTCTAGAGTAAACAGTTTTGCTGCCTTTTTATTTTGTGCCCAGATATCTGTACTTCTCTAACTGTATTCAAGATGTGTTATGCAGCTGGTAATTTATTCAACAAATATTAAGTGAGCACTGACTCTATGCCCGTTATACACAGTTTGAGTTCCTGTTGTCAGATCTCTCAGTCTTGTGGGAGAGAGAATATTCTGTGATGAGTGCCATGGCAGAAGTTAGATAGGGAACTCAAGAGCCACGTGTCTTGAATTGTGAGAAATCAAGGGAGGTTTTCTAGAAGGGATAGAATCTAAATGGAGCTTCTGAAGGGCAAAGAAAAGTAAGGCAGACAAATAATGGGGGTTGTCAGGAGCAGCACAGCAAAAGCATAGAAACAGGGAGGGTACAGTGCATGTGACAGGTGACACAGAGATAAGATTTTATTTATTTATTTGACAGAAAGAGAGAGAGAGATCACAGGTAGGCAGAGAGGCAGGCAGAGAGAGGGGGAAGCAGGCTCCCAGCTGAGCAGAGAGCCCGACATGGGGCTTGATCCCAGAACCCTGAGATCATGACCTGGGCCGAAGGCAGAGGCTTAACCCACTGAGCCACCCAGGTGCCCCAACACAGAGATAAATTTGGAGACACAGAGAAACACCAGATTACAAAAAGCCTTGTATGCAATACTAAAGATTCTGGATCTCGTGTGTTAAAAAGACCCAACTGGCAGCAATGTGGGAAAGGGATTAGATTGTGACAGAAAGCAAGAGGCTATGGCAGTGGTCCAAGGGAAAGTGATGAGGCTGGGAACATGACATGGGAAGAAGAATAGAAGCAGAGACCTCTCATCTGAAAAGAGACAGACGTCGCCTAGAAGCAAGAGAAGAAAGGAAGAGTGAAGAGTGGATTGGTTTAGGGTTATTAAGGAGGTAATATTGCAGGACTTGCTGTTCAACTGGATGGGATGGGTATACATAGGGAGAGGATGGAATGGAGGATGATTTCCAAGTTGCTGGCATCTAGGTAGATCATGGTGCCCTGTTCCGAGCTGCAGAGCTAGGAAACAAAGCAGGATTGGAAGAAAACATGTTCTGCATATGATAAGGGAGATATTCAGAGAATGACAAGTTCATAACTGGATATCCAAGTGTTGAGGACAGAGGAGAGGTTTGGGCTAGAGATGTTTATCTGGAAATCCTCAGCACATAACACAGATGTTGTATTTACAGTCATGGAATGGATGAGAATCTCTCTCTGGAGAACATGCACAGAAGAAAGGAGAAAGCTCAAGACAGAGAATATTGAGGTCAGGAAAAGGAGAGGAGCCAACCAAGAAGACCCAAGAATGGTCCAAGAGGTGGGAGTAAAGGAATATGAGTGTCGACATGTCTGTGGGATTTATCAACTGGGAGCAAAGAGGAAGAGTAAGGAAAAGGAGAAGAAGAAAATGGAGATGGAAGAAATATAAGGGGAAAAGTGCAACTCTGTGGAGTTGGTGGGAAACAGGGAGGGGCCCTAAAATAAGACTTTTCTACAGGAATTTGAGGAAGAGCAGGTGCCAGCATGGAAGGGATGGATAAGATTGCAAGGTAAGGGCAGGTCACATGGGGCCTTGTAGATCATCATAAGATCTTGGTGTACTATTCTGAGTAAAATGATGGCCAAGCTTTCAGTAGAACAGTGACATATTTGCCTTATCTTTTAAAAGTCACTGGCTAAAAAAAAAAAAAAAAAAAAAGTCACTGGCTGAGGGGCACCTGGGTGGCTTACTCAGTTTAGCATCTGACTCTTGATCTCAGCTCAGGTCTTGCTGTCAGGGTGGTGAGTTCAAGCCCAGAGTGGAGCCCACTTGAAAAATAAATAAATATATAAATAATAAATAAATAAAATAAAAGTCACTGGCTGCTGTGTTGAGAATAGACCTTCAGAAACCAGTGGAGGATAGGGACCAATAAAAAGCATTGGCCAGGACCCAGGAGAAGGTGAAGGCTCAGGCGAGAGCCACAGCCGGTGGGATGGTGAGAGGTGGAGAATGGCAGGTTGCATTTTGATATTTATATATTCATCAAGGAAGCATTTCTTATGTACTGTTATTTGTAAAGTCATGATTGCTAATGGAAAAACACTCGGTCAAGAAAGTGAATAGAAAGATTCAAAGTAAAAAAGGAAGGTTATAGGGGCGCCTGGGTGGCTCAGTGGGTTAAGCCTCTGCCTTCGGCTCGGGTCATGATCTCAGGGTCCTGGGATCGAGCCCCACATCGGGCTCTCTGCTCAGCAGTGAGCCTGCTTCCTCCTCTCTCTGCCTGCCTCTCTGCCTGCCTCTCTGCCTACTTGTGATCTCTCTCTCTCTCTCTCTGTCAGATAAATTAAAAAAAAAATTAAAATAAAAAAAGGAAGGTTATAGAAAAAAGAGAAACTAGGAGAACTTTTTTTCTTCGAAAAGAAGAAAATAAGAGAAAGGTTTATGAAGGTGGTGAAACGTACAATCATTAAATGGCTGGAAAAAAGGATAATTTAACTAGAAGTCTATGGAAATACCCTAGAATTTGACAAGGAAGAATGCCATCCCAATGATTTTCAAGAGCTCTGGTACCATCTATTGCCCCTTAACTTTCAGCTTCTCTATTTGTTCCATTCAAAATAAAACCACATTTTTTCCCTTGCCATATAAAGACATCTGGATGCAGCATGTGGGTCATTTCAAAAGCACTGGAAGGGGAAAAGCTGAAGGGGAACAAAGGGCAACACACTGGAGGGAAGAATGGATAAAAGGAAAGAACAAAGGATGTTTCCTCGCCTGGGTGGCTCAGTGGGTTAAAGCCTCTGCCTTCGGCTCAGGTCATGATTCCAGAGTCCTGGGATCGAGTCCCGCATCGGGCTCCCTGCTCCGGAGCCTGTTTCCTTCTCTCTCTCTCTGCCTTCTTGTGATCTCTCTCTCTGTCAAATAAATAAATAAAATCTTTAAAAAAAAAAAAAAAGGATGTTTCCTGAGGGTAAGAGGCAAACAAAATTTTTCCAGTCCCCATGCCAAGGTCTACAAAGCAAACAAACAAACAAAACTTTAAATTGCATTTAACCAAGGGCTAAAAGGATAGTAGGGGCACCTGGGTAGCTCAGTCGGTTAACCTTCTGACTCTTGATTTCAACTCAGGTCTTAATCTCAGGATCGTGAGTTCAAGCCCCACACTGGGCTCCAAAATAAATAAATAAAAATAAGTAAGTGGAAAGTGACTTAATGGTTACAATTGCTACACTTTATTTTTTTTTTTTTTAAAGATTTTATTTATTTATTTGACAGAGAGAGAGGGATCACAAGTAGGCAGAGAGACAGGCATGGGGGAAGGGGAAGCAAGCTCCCCACTAAGCAGAGAGCTCGATGTGGGGCTCAATCCCAGGACCCTGGGATCACTACCTGAGCGGAAGGCAGAGGCTTAACCCACTGAGCCACCCAGGTGCCCCTAATTGCTACACTTTAGAAGTGCATTGTATTAGTCAATTAACAAAATGCCATAGACTGGTGACTTAAACAACAGAAATTTATTTTCTCACAGTTTTGGAGGCTGGAAGTCCAAGATCAGGATGTTGGCTGCAAATGGCCACCTTCACTGTGTCCTCACATGGTGTTTCTTCTGTTCTGGTATATCCCTGGTATCTATCTCCTTGTCCATATCTGCTTTTCTTTTCTTTTTTTTTTTTTTTTTTTTAAGATTTTATTTATATTTTTGACAGAGAGGGACACAGCGAGAGAGGGAACAGAAGCAGGGGAAGTGGGAGAAGGAGAAGTAGGCTTCCCCCTGAGCAGGGAGCCCCAAGCAGGGCTAGATCCCAGGCCCCTGGGATCATGACCTGAGCTGAAGGCAGATGCTTAACAACTGAGCCACCCAGGTGCCCCCATATCTCCTTTTCTTATAAGGATATCTGTCAGGTTGGATTAGGGCTTACTCTAAAGGCTTCGTTTTAACTTAAACACCTCTTTAAAGGCCCCATCTCCAAATATAGTCACATTCTGAGGTACTGGAAGTTACTTCAAAATATGAATTTGGAGTTTAGGGGTGGGTGGGGGCACAACCAAGTGCGTAACAGTATCTAACCAATTTCATTTAATTAAAAAAAAAAAGTCATATATTCCTTGAGTCCATGTTGGAGTTTAACTTATAGCTTTAGAGAATGTACATTTATTTTTTTTAAGATTTTATTTATTTATTTATTTATTTGTCAGAGAGAGAGAGAGAGAGAGAGAGAACAAGCAGGGGGAGTGGCAGGCAGAGGGAGAAGCAGACTTCCTACTGAGTGGGTAAGGAGCTCGATGTGGGACTTGATCCCAAGACCCTAGGATCATGACCTGAGCCAAAAGCAGACGCCCAATGGTCTGAGCCACCCAGGTTCTTTAATAGAACTACAACAAAGAATTGCAATTTATTAGAATTGTAATAAAAACACAATAAAATATGATTTAAATTTATTGTCTTTTCAATATAGGGAGACAAAAGTTTGATTAGCACAGTGAGCCTTCTGGCTATATGTTACAACCATAGGCTTTTTCAGGTTGAGAACCTATGTTAATTAACTCTATATTGTTTCATAAACAGAACAAAGATACAGGATCTATTTTAAGTCAACAATATTGTGTATGACTACTTGTTTAAATAATGGAAAGCTAAATGCATAATTCCCATCATGAGGCAAAATGTTCAGTTGGGTTTCATTCATTATATTTTCTTAGGATAAAATATTTTGATTTTAAAAATTCTCCATGAGCTTGAGAATAATAGTTATTTGCCCAAATTCAAAGTCAGCTGATAGAGGAGTTTGGAGGGATATTAATTCTCTCCTAAAACCAAAAATTTCACTTAAAATATTATGAGAGACCACTTCATATTTCTTATCACAGTTCACTCTTTGTGGAGCAGAGGGAACTATATTTGGGTGAAGTTCTCAAAAATAGGAGTGAAAGGCATCTATTACATTTTATGGAAATGAAAATGTGTGTTTGAGTATTATATTTTCTAAAAAAATTTTCTTTTAGGTGCAAACAAATATTTATCTCTCCAAACAATACCCTTTTTTCCTCTTCTGCCCTTCTTTTCAAAGAAAATATGAATCACTGATGAGAAAGCAAAATCTAATGCTTTGACTTTGCAGCTGCAGAAATTTTAATCTCAAGCTGTCCTGTGTCCAGTGTAAACATTTGCTCATACAGGTGTATGCAGAAAATGGCTCCTACCAGGTATTTGTTTCACGGTGGCTAACACTGTCAGTCAGTCAGATTGCCACATTTTTTTTCCTAGCTTATTTTTTCAAGTTGCAGATTCTAAATAAGTAATCTGCTATTTCACAAAATTTAAAAATAGTATGTCATTACCATCAAGCACGAAGCAGAATGATTTCATTTAAAATCCTTTCTCCCTTCGCTTACCAAAGAAATGGTTCCGTGATCAATTTGACCTTTTACCAGCATAATTGCCAAATAATTAACAATGATAAATGATTACAATCTGAAATATTTTTAACTAATCATTAAAGGGCAGCGTACGTTGCATAGGAACCAGGAGCTTTCTATAAAATATTAGAAATATTTATCTATTTATTTCATCAAGTGCCTACTATGTGCCAGAAACCCTCATGGTGGGATTTGTATTCCTAAACTAAATAAGACAAATAAGTAATATAGCATATTAGAAGATATTAAGTGCCACAGGAAAGAAACAAATGCAGGGAAAGAGAATTGAGATCGTGTGTGTGAGGGTAAGAGGGTATAATTTTAAATAGGATGGTCAGATAAGATGCAATGGAAGCCAAGATGGAAGGAGGTGAAGGAGTAAAGCATGTGGACATCTGGAAGAAGTTTAGGTAACCAACCATTCCAGCTTGTCAGGGACTAAGAGGGTTCCCATGTTGTAGGCCTTCCTGGGCAAACCCCCCAGCAAACCAAAACAACTGATCACCTTAAAAGTGTTCCAGGCAGAGGGAACAGGAAGAAGAACAAAGGTCCCGAGAGGGGTGCATGTGTGGTAGTTTCAGGATCTAGGAAAGAAGCCAGTACAGTTAGAGAGGGCATGAGCTTGGTGATATGAAGAGGTCACATCATGTATGGCCTCACAATGGTCCTCTACCCAACCCTGCTTTTCAGGGTTGATGCACCCAACACTAGCTGCTGCTGGTGGGCTCATGGTGTGTCTTTCCATGGTCCGTGCCCTTGGCTTCATAGAACCGCATCCCTTTTAGGGAGCAGCCCATGACTAATGACTGGCTAATGTGAGACTACAATGACTAGGCTGAGGCCCCTTCTGTCAGCTTGGTCCACCCAGCTTAGACCTCCCCTTCAAACTGGCTGAGACCTCATTTGTAACCAGCTGCAGTTCAGCTTTTTCCTCTGCCTTTCTTCTTTACAGGTATATTTCCGGAGATGACTCCCCAATAAACTTTCCATATGCAACTCTCCACCTAGTATCTGTATCTAGGGAGCCCAAGGAGAGGCCTTGAAGATGATTTTGAGAGGGATGTGAAGACTTTGAAGTGTTTTGAAAGAAACAGAACCCTGAAATAGTTTCTCTCCTTCTCTCTCTCTCTCTCTCTCTCTCAGGTATAGGAAAATATAGAACTTTCTTAGTTGTTTGGTCCAGATTATTCTTCTGAACTTCATTGCAATGATTGCATAGGATGGAAGAACTGGGCTCTAACCCAACTGGAAACTGTAAGTTTGCTGAATAGTTGGAATTTCCCCCTATGTCTTCCAATGTGCTCCGTGGGTAGACCAGCTCTTCAGCTGAGGCTGTTCCCAGATGGATCACATCCCATACTGAATTCCATTGTTTTGGGGGCTCCAGTTGTTTTACATAAAACAGGTAAATAAAGTAGGTACGTCAAAGTGCAACAAGCGCAAAGGAAATCCTTGCCCTCAAGGATTTTATTCTACTCTTTCTTCCATGAGCCATTTTATTGAAAATGTTCAATAATAAATGGCTTACTATGCATATCTTAGGACCTTAATTTCCTGTGGAACCAGCATTTGTAGGTAGCGGAGAGGGGGATGAAGCAATGTCAAGTGGGAAAACCACTATTTGCTTTTCAGTCACACACACCAACTTAAATATCCAGCCACCATGGATGTATTTTAGCTGCATTTAAAATGTCCAGCATTTTCATCCTTCAGGCTTCACTGAAGAATTTCTAGGCAAGCAGTGGACTTCAAATTCATATTACTTAGGAAAGGATCAACAGGAAAATATGAAGTAGGTGGAAGGTCTATTATTTATTATACTCATGAAGAGGCCCTTTGTCTCTCAGTTCACAGTTGTGTTTTGCACAAACTTTTTCCGTGTAAAAATCCCTCTGACATAAGGGTTTTTTTCTGAGTATACATGAATTTTCTATAAAATTAAAAATTCCTACAGAATAATATAGTTAACTGTATATGGTTTGTGTGTACAGCCATAGCTGTTCAGATTTGAAAATGGAAAAAAAAAAACTATCTTTTTGCTTGATAACATATGTATAAGGTGGTGGCAAGTATAGTGGGTTGAGAGTAAGCAGATCTGAACCTACTCCTGGCTCCAAAACCAATTCACATGTGGACTGGAGTGGCAGACCTTGGCTGACCTTGGAAGGAAAGATCCTCTAAGACGATGAGATTCAAAGAGAGAATCCTACCCAGATTTGACTTAACAAGTAGACAGTGGACAGTGGACACTGGGACCCAGTTCTGGATTCCGGGACTCACTAAACAGTTTCACAACCTCCAATAAATCCCTTAACCCTTCAGAGCCTTGGCTTCCTTATCAATTAGGTAGGATTGGTACCTACTCTAGCTCAGAATGGATGGCGTGTGTTAAGAGCTGTGAGCATGATTTGGAAACTAAAAAGAAGAACAAGGTTTAGTTTTCATTTTTAAAATTTTTATTTATTTATATATTTTTTTAAAGATTTTATTTATTTATTTGACAGACAGAGATCACAAGTAGGCAGAGCGGCAGGCAGAGAGAGAGAGAGAGGGAGAAGCAGGCTTCTTGCTGAGCAGAGAGCCCGATGCGGGGCTCGATCCCAGGACCCTGGGACCATGACCTGAGCCGAAGGCAGAGGCTTCAACCCACTGAGCCACCCGGGCGCCCCATTTTTAAAATTTTTAAATGGAAATGACAGCCACAAATTCTCTCCCTACATTAGAATGCAGTCTGGAAGTTAACTGATGCAGTATGTATGTAAAGTGCTTTTAGCTCTTTAAAAAACATTTTATGTTCATAAAAGGTCAAATGCAATTACACACTCACACAAATAAATCAGTTAGCTGAATCCTGTAATGTGCGGAGTATAGCACGTTTTAGGTTAATGAATAGGGCTGAAAAGCAGCAGAGGATTAGCATATCTATCATATTAAATCATGGGAAATATTTTTCTAATGTTTTAAAGCCAGTAATACCCACAAAAAATTAATGGATTTTAATTTTTACAGTTATATTTAAATTTCATAGATTTAGTCTTATAAACAGAAACCTGGAGTCATCCAGTGATTTCAACCAAATATCAGATACTATTTAAATTAACAAATGGTAATTCTTTGAAAAGTATTAAAAGAATGAGTAAGTATTACAGTCACACGTTACCTTAGCAATACAAATAAAAACTCAATTATAGAATTTGTAGTTTTCCTTCTCCTTTAGAGATTGGTGACTTTTGATGGTTGTTCTTTTACCTATCCAGAACCAGACAGATCTCTGTCTATGGTCTTCCAAATAGATCACAATTTCTCCTTACACCCGGGCCATCATCAGACATATTCCACTCTATTTTGATTATCAGAGCACTCATTAAAATAACATTTCTCTATTTTATTGTCTTAAATGCTTTAGGAAATACAAAGTTATGTCAGCATTGCTTAACATAGTAAGAGCTGTTAATGACCCTTACTAGTACCAGAAAGTAGTCTAGGAGTTCTTATATGTGTTAAATTAATCTTCACAACAACCCTAGGAGGTAGGTGTGATTATTATCCTCCTTATACAACAAACAAAGGCACAGAATCTTGCCTAAGGTCACACAGCTAATAAGTGATAGAATCATGATTTGAACCCAGGCCAACTGGTTCCAGAGCCCACTGGCTAAGTGATCGGTTTTATTGTTTCTCTTTGATAGGCCTCCATCTTCTCAATTGAGTGTGCGATCCTTCACTTGTTTGGGGCCTCTACCTAGAAGCCTGGAAAAATATCATATCTTAGCAAACACACACTTGCGAAGTCTTTACCAGTGGTCTGCAAACTTTTTCTATAAAGGACCAGATAGTAAATATTTTAGGCTTCATGGGATATTCACTTTCTGTTAGAACTACTCAAATGTGGTGTTATGGTGAGAAAGCAGCATAAGCAACATAAGCAAATGAACATGACTTTATTTCAATATAACTTTATTTATAAAAGCAAGCTGTGGGCCAGACTTAGCCCAAGGGTCATAGTTTGCTGACTCCTGTCCTAAATCCTGACTCTGTTTGATTTGCCCAAGGACTTCTAGCTATTTAAGAATATAGCTTTAGTTTAGCAGGAAATGGCTACTATTCTTTTTTTTTTTTTAATTTTTTATTTATTTGACAGACAGAGATCACAAGTAGGGAAGCAGAGAGAGAAGCAGAGAGTTGGGAGTGGGGGAAAGCAGGCTCCCTGCTGAGCAGAGAGCCTGATGCGAGGAGGCTCCATCCCAGGACCCTGGGATCTTGACCTGAGCAGAAGGCAGAGGCTTTAACCCACTGAGCCACCCAGGTGCCCAATGGCTATTATTCTAGCCAGCATGCACAGACAGCTCTTAGAAGAAAGAGAGCCCTTGTTGGTATATTTCTTACTTCACAGTCTTTGCTTTGCTTTTCTACTGAAATCTCAGTTCTGGGCTTAAACCCAAGTGCCAGTTTCCCATCCTCTTCAGAAAGGACAATGCATTTTTGTTATTGGAGCTTCTAAAAGTTTTGTTATTTTTTGTTATTTTTGTTGTCTAAAGGTGAAAGAATACCATTTTGTTACTGCAAATGTAATAGCGATTCAGGAAGTGATCATTAATTAGGCACTAAAATCATCAGATAAGAAGTTGTCAAGGAAGAGGATATTTACCAGATCTGGAAGTACAACCCACAAGGAAGAAACTTTATATTTTAGTACCTTTAATAACACTTTTTCTTGCTTTTCCAACCAAGGCCCCTTCTCCTCTTCTCCCCTTCCTCCTTCCCCCATCTTCTTCTCCTTCTCTTTCTTTGCACTAGGCTCCACAAGTGATATCTCTGATCCTTAGTATGTGTGTGTGTATGTAGGAGAGAGAAGTAGAGGGAAAGAGAGAGAAGGCACATATCCATATATTTCAATTCAGAAGACATATATAAGCCTACTATGTGCCAGGCACATGGCCCTATACCAGGCACTGGTAAGGTACAAAACTGAAGAAGACAGATTACACTTTGGCTAGTGGAGAACGATAATTAAAATTTGGAACTTGTTGAGTTTAAAATAACAGCAGGGGTGCCTGGGTGGCTCAGTTCGTTAAGCATCTGACTTTTTTTTTTTCCTTTTTAAAATAAAATTTTTAGGGGCACCTGGGTGTCTCTGTGTTAAAGCCTCTGCCTTCGGCTCAGGTCATGATCCCAGGTCCTGGGATTGAGCCCTGCATTGGGCTCTCTGCTCACCAGGGAGCCTGCTTCCTCCTCTCTCTGCCTGCCTCTCTGCCCACTTGTGATCTCTGTCAAATAAATAAATAATTTTTTAAAAAAATCTAAAAATATAAAAAAAATAAAATAAAAGTGATTTGCACAGACATCACAGATGTTGTAACAGAACAAAAAGATGAAATATGAGAATAAACCTTAAAATAAATGTTCATCATTTATATAAGAAAAACACTACTGAAGGACACAAAAGAAGACCTGAACAAATCAAAAACATATATATTTTTGGATTGGAAGATTCCACATCATACAGATGTTGATTCTTCCCAAATTAATCTGTAAATTTAACCTGAATGCAATCAGCGTAACAGTAAGCATTCTTTTTTTTTTTTTAAGATGTTTATTTCTTTTTTGACAGACAGAGATCGCAAGTAGGCAGAGAGGCAGGCAGAGAGAGGGGGAGAGGAAGCAGGCTCCCTGCTGAGCAGAGAGCCCAATGGGAGGCTCCATCCCAGGACCCTGGGATCATGACCTGAGCCGAAAGCAGAGCCCTTAACCCACGAGCCACCCAGGTGCCCCAACAGTAAGCATTCTTAAAAAAATTTAGAACTAGACAAGCTGATTCTAAAGTTCATAAGTAAAAATGCATAAACAAGGACAGTCTTGAAAAACTAAGAACAGAGGAATGAAGAGGGACTGCCCTACTCTATAATACAAACCTATAGTAATTAAAATATGTTGGAGCACATTCATCAATATAACATGATCAAATATCCAGAAATGGACTGCAAAACATAAGTAGGTGATAAAGACAGCATTTCAACTTGGGAAGGAAGGTATAATTATTCAAAAAACAGTGTTGCAGAGAGTGGATAGCACTTAGTAAAAAAAAAAAAATTTTTTTTGATTCCTACCTTACATTTCGCATGTAAATAAATTCCAGATAGATCAAAGATCTAGATATAAAAATAGCTGCATATAAGTATAAGAATAAAACATTGGAAAATTTTGTCTTAAGTAATAACAGTATGTGAAGACCTTTCCAAGTATAGCACAAACTCAGAAACCATAAGAAATGGTATATTGGTTTACCAATTACCAATTGGTTATTATAATAACTACAGAAGTTCTGTAGAAAATAAAACACAGCAAAATCATTCTATGTAAAAATTGAGGCATAATGTATATAACATATACTAGAAGCAAATTTCTATAAATTACTAAGAAAAAGACCAACTACTCAATACAAAATAGGAGTAAAAGGGAGAAAGGCTATTAAAAATAGTTTACTGAAAAGGAAATACAGATCTCTCTTAGATGTGTAAAAAAGACAGCAATCCTCACCTTAATTATACACTACAATGAGATACTCTCACCTATCAGACTGGCAAACCCCCCCCCCAAATTTTATAACACAATTACCAAGCATTGATGGAGGGGCTGTGCATTGGTACAACCTTAATAAAAGGTTGTAATTTTACAATTAGTTAAAATAACAAATGTACATACTTTTTTTATTTAGCAATTCTAGTCCTAGGTAGTTATCCTATAAATACAAAATAATGTTTATAAGTGATCGCAGTAGATTTGAAGCGATCCATTTTGAATAAATGAAATTTTATTTAGCATTAGAAGACTGGTTTAAAATGTTATGGTATATTCACATAATGAAATACAATGCTGTCTCATGTGTACTCGTAGGAAAAGATCTCCAAAATCTATTGTGAAATGAAAATAGTAATATGTAAAACAGCATATATAGCTCGTTTGCTAGTATTTGTATGAATATTTGTAAATGCATAGAATATTTTTAGATAGCTCCACAAGAGAGTGAGATAGTGGTTGCCTCACAGGAGAGAAAAAGGCTGGGGATCATGGAGAAAAAGAGACTTATTTTTCACCTGTATACTATTTTGTACTTTTGAATTTGATACTATGTACATATTCAGAAAAACTGTTTTGATTAAGAGAGTTGATATTTATAAAGACTGAAACATTTGGAATAGATGAGCTTTCTGAGCATAAGGACAGTGAGTAAAAAAGGCCAAAGACCATGAAAAATGTCTCTATTTGAAGAAGGAAGAAGTGCCAACTAGACACCATAGAGAATTAGACTGAGAAATAGGAAACAGGAAAAACAGTATCACAGACACCAAAAGAGAAGTGTTTGAGAGGAAAGTAAAGGTTCCAAAAGAAAAAGTAAATAAATATAGCTATAAAATAATTCTAAAACTATATATATCAATATTTGTAAAAAAAAATGTCAGACAAAAAAGATCAATATACTTAATATATAAAGAATTAGAGATTTCTGGGTGGTTCAGTTGCTTAAGCATCCGACTCTTGATTTCACCTCAAGTCATAATCTCAGGGTTGGGGGATTGAGCCCCACATGGGGCTCTGTGCTCAGCATGGAGTCTGCTTGTCCTTTTCCCTCTGCTCCTCACCCCCCCCAAATAAATAAACAAATGAAATCTTAAAAAAAAAAAGAACTAATACAACTCAAGAAAAAAATTTCTAATAGAAAAATAATCCAAAAACATAAAGGAACAATTCACAAAACAAGAAAATACGAATTTATAATAAGTATATTAACTTGTAATTCTGGAAATGCAAATTAAAAGAAGAAATCTTTGTCTCTACACCTAGAAAAGAAAAAAAAAATCAGTGTAATTCTCAGGGCTAATGGGAACGTCAATTGGGACAGTGCATTTGAAAAACAGTTTGTCAATATGTATCAGGAGATTTTATTATTGTACATAAATTTAACACTCTAATTTCACTTCCAGGAATTTTTTAAAAATTTTACTTATTTATGTGACAGAGAGAGAGAGAGCACAATCGGGGGAGCTGCAGGCAGCGGGGGAAGCAGGCTCCCTGCTGAGCATAGAGCCTAATGCGGGGCTTGATCCCAGGATCCTGGAATCATGACCTGAGCCGAAGGTAGATGCTTAACTGACCAGAGCCAGGAATTTCTACCAAGGAAATAATCAGAGTAATCTAATGTTATATGCAAGGATGTTTATCACAACATTATATCTGATAGCAAAACAGAAGTCAATCTTGATGTTCATCATAGGGAAATATAGTTCATTCATAGGATAAAACACCGTGCAGTTATTAAAGTGATATATTCAAAGATTATCTCAGGCAGAATAGTGCTTTTAGTATATAATTAAATTTTAAAAGCAGGGTATAACATTCTATATAGGATATTAAACAGATTTTGAAGAATGTACAATATGCATAGTTCATACTTTTAGAATGTTTTATAATATCTAGATTATCAGATGTAGATATTATATAAGATCTGGTGGCTTTTCTTACTTTGCAAGATATCTCAAATCATCTGCAATGAAAGTTATATATTTTATAATGAGGAAAATAATCAGTATTATAAAAATAACAAGATCAAGAGGGCCAAAAAGTAATACATGGTCATCAGTTGGAGTAGACATCTTTTGGGATGCCAACCAGCCCACACTCCTCATCTGTGAGAGCATCTTCTTAAAACCTGCTCCTCTCTCTCCTGATGGAACTGTCATTCACTCAGTTCACCATCTCTCACACTTGCCTGACCCATCTTAGTTCAGACCCTTACCCTCTCTCACTCAGAACTGAAAAGTTTCCTAACTTCCTAACTTCCAATCCAGCCTCTATCTCCTGTAAGAGGGTTGTTTCTAAATTGCAAATACAGTAAGAAGATGGAGGGGGGAGAATCCTTTAGCAACCCCATTAGTGCCCGTAAGATAAAGTCCATGCTCCTTTGAATGGGTTCAAAGCCTTCCATGATTTTTCATCCCCTGTCATTTTAACTTAATGCCAATTTTGGTTGTTTTGTCCCAAGTACATTGAGCTATTTGTGGTCCCAGCAACATACCTGGATGCTTTATGCCTCTATACCTTTGCTCACGTGTTCCTCTGCCTCAAATGATACCGTAGTCTTTGCCTATCCACCTGGCAACACACATTCTTTCAAGAAGATCCAGGTGGCAAACCTGTCCCGACTCCCTCAGGTGGAAATGAACATGCCCTCAATCATGGTCACACTTTTTCCTTTAGTGTTTTATTTCACTTCATTGTGAACTTGTCTTCTTTGATAAGTAGACAGTAAACCACTTGACATCAGAGAACCATTTGATCTTTTTGTCTCCAGGGCCTACATATAGATTAGTAAGAACTGGGTAAATGTTTGCTGATTAAAAGAAGGAAATGAGTGCTTAAGAGTATCAAGTACTATAAAATTGAAGGGAGGAAGAAAATTCATTGGACATGATAAGTAGTCAGTTAACTTTAAGAGAACTGTTTCAGTAGCTTAAGTAGGGAGCAGAAGTAATGAATGAATTGTGATCAAATAATCATTTTAAGTCTAGTTGATTTTTTTCCCAAGAAATTTGTCACTGAATGGGAAGGGAAAGCAAAGATAATAGCTTGAAAGAATTCTTTGAATTTTGGTTTTTATAAATAGATAGAAACTTAAGTATGCTTGTAGGCACAGAAGAAGAAACTACCCACAAAACAATTCTGATGTCACATGGCAAGATTAGTTGTACAGGAAAATTGTAGTCCTTTCTAAAACGGGTGCACTTTAAGTACTCTACTGTTTACGCATCACATTTATGACTGGTTGCTGGGATGAGAAACTCCTGTTGGCTCTGCCATTTTCTCAACTCCTTGCCAACTTCCCCCCAAAAAGGAAATATAAATCAGACCAATCTAAAATTTGGTGGCTCAGTGCTGGTGTGTATGAACTACATGTGTTTTATCTTCTGCTTCCCTGCCCGGTGCTAGGCATAGGGAGCAAATGGGCTTTCTCTTTCTCTTTCCCTAGTAACCTCATATGACTATTTCCATAGCTATTAATCTTTCATATTTGTCATATTTGTTGCTTATCTTCTGTACTGCATTCTGTATCATTTCTTCAGATCTGGCATCTAATTTACCAATATTTTTATTCAGCTATGCCAAATAAGTGTTTTAACCAATTAAGATTGTTTAACAATTTTATTTTTTAATTTCTAAAAGCCTTATTGGTTTGTTTTCAAATATGTCTTATCTTATAGGAGGACCTCTTATTACTTGCTCATCTTTTATTTCTTTAAACATTTCATAATTTTTTTTTCCTATTTCTTGTCTCCTAAGTCCAGTATATCTGAAATCCCTGGGATGATTTGCTGTTTGCTTTTTCTGATATGCTCAAAATTTGCTTGCTTATATATTTTTTATACCCAGTGATAAATAATTCTCATTTAGTTGATATTAATACATTGAAGATATGTTTTTCCAAAACTCTTCTTCTCCTTGGAGAAGCCAAATACCTCAGTAGTGACCTGGGACGACTGTTACCCATTCCAGATCTCTAGCTTCATGCAAGAACTGCTTTCCATTAGTTGTCCATCTTGCCCAAAGGCTCTCTCTCTGGGTGCTGCCAACCAGCATCAAGTCAGACAGCCCCAGGGGCTGATAGCTTGCTGTGTTTTCCTTCCCCCAGGTCCTGGGCCCCCAGAAATACATGGCATTTATGGTTTGCCCTAGAAGGGGACCTCCTCTCATTTTCCTGTGAACTCCTTTCAGTCAAGTTTTCTTCTCCCACCATTCCATCAAAGTGTTCCCTAAGGTTGCGAATAACCTCCATGTTGCTAAATACAATAGCTACTTCTCAGATTTGTTTCACTTGCTGTGACAATTATTTTTATGTTTCGTCTTTGCTGGGGTAGAGTGACCAGCTATTTGGTCAAACATTTTTCTGAATGTTTGGTGAAAGTGTTTTTGGATGAGATTTACATTTAAATTGGTAGACTTTGGGGGTGCCTGTCTGGCTTAGTCATTGAGCGTGTGACTCTTGATCTTAGTTTTAAGAATTCGACCCCCACCGTTGGGCATGGAGCCTACTTAAATAAACAAATAAATAGGTAGATACAGAAATAAATAAACTGGTGGACTTTTTTTCTTTTTAAGATTATTTATTTATTTATTTATTTGACAGAGAAAGAGAGATCACAGGTAGGCAGAGAAGCAGGCAGAGAGAGAGGAGGAAGCAGGCTCCCTGCTGAGCAGAGAGCCCGATGCGGGGCTTGATCTCAGGAACCTGGGATCATGATCTGAGCCGAAGACAGTGGCTTAACCCACTGAGCCACCCAGGTGCCCCAAACTGGCGGACTTTTTAAAAAAAGATTTTATTTATTTATTTGACAGAGAGTGATACAGTGAGAAAAGGAACACAATCAGGGGTAGTGGGAGAGGGAGAAGCAGGCTCCCCACTAAGCAGGGACCCCCAATGCAGTGCTCAATCCCAGGACCCTGGGATCATGACCTGAGCAAAAGGCAGACGCTTAACCACTGAGCCACCCAGGCATCCCAGTTGGTGGACTTTGATTAAAACATATTGCCTTCTGTAATGTGGGTGGGCCTCATCTATTTAGTTAAAGGCCTGAGTAGAACAAAGGACTGACATTTCCCCCAGCATTAGATGTGATACAATATCTATCTATCTATCTATCTATCTATCTATCTATCCTTCTTATTGGTTCTGTTTCTCAGGGAACCCTGACTGATAAACTTGCCCTGTTAGTAGCATTTGACGAAATTGATCACTCCCTCTTTTTTTTTTTTTTAAGATTTATTTATTTATAAAAGAGATGGGGAAGAGGCAGAGGAGAGGGAGAGAGAAAGTCGAGTAGACTCTTTGCTCAGTGTGGAGCCTGACGCTGGGCTCTATCTTGTGACCCTGAGGTCAGGACCTGAGCTGAAACCAAAAGTTGGACACTTAATTGCACCAGCCAGGTGCCCCAGTCACTCCCTCCTTTTTGAGATACTTTTACTTAAGTCCCAGGATAACATGTTCTCCTGGTTTTTCTCCAACCTCATTTGCTGGAGAGGTTACACCAACAAACGTGTATTTCTAGTTCAGACCTCTTCCTTTAACTCCAGACTCATATCCAGCTGCTTATTTCAAATCTAGTCTTATTGTCTGATAAGTATCTTAAAGTAACATTTCCAAAACCAAATTATTAAGCCTCCCTTCCCATCCTTCCAGCCCAAACTGCTTAACCCCACAGTTTTCCCCAAAGTATGTGGAATATTATTGTTCTAATCACTTAAACCAAAAACAGCACAGTTATCCCTGGATCCCTCTTTTTCTCTGACACCCCACAGCCAATCTATCAGGAAGTCCTGGGGTTCTACCTTTAACATATAACTAGAATCCAGCCACTTTACCATTTCTGCTGCCCTCTCCTGGGCCAAGCCACCCTCTGTCTGTCCTGAGCAGTAGCTCTCATCCCCCAGCGGCTCTCTGCTTCTACCCTTCCCCCAAGGCATTCAGCTCTGCACACTGCAGCCTCAATGAGTCTTTAAAAATACAAAGCCCACCTATCACTTCTCTGCTCAAAACCACTGAAAGCTTTTTTAATTTGCTCAGAACAAAAGCCTTGATCATTACAATTCTCTAAAAGATCCTACACAATCTCTCCCTCTCTTCCCATTCCCCTTAACCTCCCTTCCCAGGCAGGTGTGATCTCACCTTAGGGCCTTTGATTTATGGTTTCCTCTGCTTGAAATGCTCTTCCTATAGATGTCTGCTAGCTGCCTATTTCACATCCTCAAGTCTCTGTTTAATGTCTGTCCTCTTGGTGAGGTTTTTCCTGATTATTATATCTAAAATCCAACCTATCTCCCATTCTCTATAGGTTGTCCCTCTTTTATTTTCCTCCATAGTATTTACCTAACAACTACAACTTTTACTTCTTTATTTTGTCTGTGTGCCCCTCATAGAATGTAAGTTCCATGAGAATAGGAATTTTTGTTTTATTTGCTGCTGTATCCTCAATTCTTAATACAAATAGCTCACAATAGAAGGCATTCAGTAAATATTGGTTTAATGAATGAAAAGTACTCATCTTGGCAAGGCTATGGGACCAGGCCATCTATCACATTTGGAGAGGTAAGTATAATTCTGTGCAATACTTTTCAGAGGTTTTGTGTCCTCTAGTGAGCCATCTGTCAGGCACTCACAGCAAATGCCTTTGTACCCAGCCCTGCCAGCCTTCTTCAGTCATTTACCTCACCTACCCGGCTCGCAGGCTATTGAATTTTCCACCCCCCACCCACATTTCCCTGCCTTAAATGACCCTCTGCTCATGCAAGCCACAGCAAGAATACTCGAAATACCCCACCAAATGGCATGTTTCTTCAGAGCCTTGAAGCCACTGTATACACTCTTCTGCTTCTTCTCCCTTCTCCCGGCCTAGACAGCGCTGACTCTACTAACCTCAGTTTAAGCATCAAGGCCCCCATGAAGCCTTCACTAGACACATTGGCAGTGACTCCTCTGTCTCTTGGTAGCGTTTTACGTAGAATTTAATGACAACTATGTAGCATGTTGCTTTGAATGTTTGGTTGGTTTCCTGTCCCCCAGTCAGACCAAGAGCAAACTCCCAGTGTCCTCATCATTGTCTCCAGGTCCCTAAAGCGACACTGGCTCTGAATTCTTATTTCATGAACAAATTAATCCTTCAACATCTTTTCCAATGTTTCTGTTCATGCACAACTTTTTTCCAAGTAAAATGCTTAAAAGTTGGTCATATGATATTAAAATGTCACACCGGGATACAACCAGGAGCGCCGTCTCCAGATGCTGTTCCAGAGTAGGACACTCTCCCTCAGAAGGTTCTAAGCAAGATTTCTGTACAGTTGTGACATCTAGGATCATCTTTCAGGAGGCTAAGTTCAGCAAGTGCAGCAGCTCTTGCCCCAAATCTGCCATCATCTCAATGGAGAACTCTGGACTATAGTTTTCCCCCCTTTCAGAATGATGATAGAACATACTTCTTGGTTTATTTGTATAATTTGTATACAGAAGTTAAGGTTTTGAAATAAAAGGATCAACCAGGGCCCGCTCCGTGGTTCCCTTTCTTCAAGTTTTGAAAGGGAAAGAAGCTTTCCTTTTTTCCCCTAAATTTCAGATACTATCAGTGAGCCACGGACCTAGCTTGTGTCACATGTTTTGGGCACACTGATCCACAGTGCCGAAATCAAGTAACTCCACACCCTAAGAAGTGGCTGTAACCCAGGATGACACAATCTGTGTTTGTCAAGTTGCCAATTCAAAAAAGAAAGAAATTGTTTAAAGGCTCTTTGTTACATAATAATGTTTTATTCAGAAGGGGAGGAAAAGTTGGACTGATACAAAGGGCAATTCTTTCCATTTTCCACTTTATCCCACAACCAAATCAATTCTTTGCTTTTGTGTTGGCAGAGCCTCCTCCGACTTTATGCAAAGGGACTTCTCCTGAGCTTCATTCAGCTGCTGGGCCGCAGACCCTTGTCACACACCTCTCCAGAGCAGCTGGAGACATTTCCAGTGAGGAGGGAGCCTGACGATGGGTGGAGATTATTTTTAAATGTGGTTTGTCCCTGTTTTGCTCATGAACATAGGATTTTTTTCTTAAGTGTAGATAAACAAGAGACCAGTTTCTGACCACAGGAGAATTGAAGCTAGGAGGGAAGACTTTGGTCTCTGGCTTCTGATTTTAGAGTCTAGAGCAGAATAAGTTGCTTGATGGCTGAGGTAAATGTTCTTGACCTTTGTATTCAGGCTGATGACTAGCGCACATTAGAAAAACAAAGTAGACCTTATGACTTGGACCAAGCTTGTTTTTAACATTCTTTTCTGTCTTACTAATAACTAGGACCTAGCCCCATATTGAAACACCATGTTACAGAAACTAAAGAACTCTCTCTGTAACTTAACTAATACTCTTTAAATGAGACCTATTTCACTGTGCTGATTGAATTTGACAATCAAGTGCTTTTACCTCTTCAGCTTTGAATAAAATATTTTTAGATCTAATTTTTTTCAACTTAAAATGTAATAACTTAAAATGCTCTGATCAAGTGAAATTGTAATTTCCTACCATAATCATGAGTAGACTGAAGGATTTTTCTAGCCTAGGGTTTTAAAGTAGCATCGACAAACCAGAAAAAGTGTACTTGAGTATAGTTCTTAATATTATATGGTTAGGGGTGCCTGGGTGGCTCAGTTATTAAGTGGCTGCCTTTGGTTCAGCTCATGGTCCCAGGGTCCTGGGATTGAGCCCCACACTGGGCTCCCTGCTAAGTGGGGAGTCTGCTTCTCCCTCTCCCACTCCCCCTGCTTGTGTTCCCTCTGTGTGTGTGTGTGTGTGTGTGTGTGTGTATGTGTGTGTGTATGTGTGAAATAAATAAATAATATCTTTTAAAAAATATTAAATGGTGAGACTCGATGTAATTTACATTACAATTTTAAGATTTGAGTAGGTAAGAAAATTTCATAAAAATCATCTTTTTAGGGGCACCTGGGTGGCTTAGTGGGTTAAAGACTCTGCCTTCGGCTCAGGTCATGATCCCGGGTCCTGGGATCCCAGGATGGAGCCCTGCATTGGGCTCTCTGCTCAGCAGGGAGCCTGCTTCCCCTCCCCCTCTCTCTTCCTGCCTCTCTGCCTACTTGTGATCTCTGTCTGTCAAACGAATAAATAAAATCTTTTTTAAAAAATCATCTTTTTAGTGTGAGCTTAGCACACTTAGCAGTGAATACCTATAATTTGGCTGGC
Source organism: Enhydra lutris kenyoni (assembly GCF_002288905.1). NCBI lineage: Eukaryota > Metazoa > Chordata > Mammalia > Carnivora > Mustelidae > Enhydra > Enhydra lutris. The sequence continues at coordinate 75,205,022 of NW_019154085.1, read as the reverse complement.
CTGGTATTCCTTTCTCCCTTGTTCTGGTAATACCACTAAATTCTTAGGAGATTTCCTCCCCTAGAGGGAGCCGCCCTTTATGATGCCCAGTCCTCTGCCTCATGGGCCAGATCTGTTTTACTGTTGAGTGTTTGAATATTTGTGTGACCCAAAACATCAGCAACTCTTGATAGTTTTCTATATGAAGTGTCCATAAGCTGAGGCTATACACCCCGTGCCACTGGGGCTCTTCTCCACATGGTGTAAAACAGACTGGTTTGCAGCTGGACAGATGGAAGGCAAGTCACAGAGAAACAGGTCTCACAGAAGGGGATGAGAAAGATGCTGCCTTTCTTGGCTCTCTGCTCTGGTCTCAGAGGTCCCCATGTTGACAGGAGAACTGGGGAGAACCCTGACCCTTGCCCTGGTTTCTGAAGTCTCAATCCAGGCTGTCCCAAAGATACCGCAGAAGGTTCTTGGTCTTGTCATGAGAAAGAATTCAAGGACAGACACACAGTGTAGCAAATGAGGGACACAAATGTGAAAGTTTATTAAAGCTGAAGTACACTTTGGAGATGTGAGAGCTGGCAAGCTCTAGAGAGCGAGAGTCCACGCGAGAGAAAGCTGCACACCATTGGGGCTGGGATTCTATCTTTTACTAAAGATTGTTAATTAGAGGGTGGAATATTCATTACTCGGGGCTGGGATTTCTTGGAAGCAAGGTTTCCACACTTTTTCTTCCTTATTTGGGCAGGGGTTTCCTGTCACGGTACCCACCATCTTAGGCCTGTCTGCTTTGATCTGGCTCTTGTGAAGTGCTGCCAGGACAGGCCTCTGACCTTCCTGACAGTTGGCCATGGTTTCCTTGTTGCTGGCCTCCGCGTATCCTGTTAGAACCTAACTGCCTACTCGAACAACCAGAAATGCAGTTCTTCCTTTAGTGTGTTTGAGCTACCTCACTCTTATTCCAGAAAATCCACAGAACTGTTCCAGAAAATTCACCACCCCTTCACCTCAATCCAGTTGAAATTGGCTCTGGTACTTGCAACTGAAGAGTTCTGACTCAGGGACACCTATTTGAGAATATAAGACAGTGACAACGGTACTTATTGGAAGAAAATTTATTGGAGAGAACAATAAAAATTGGCATAGTCAGTTTACTGTATTTTATTATGTAATGTCTTATATGTTGCCAGGAGCATTTAAAGCAATTTATCTAAGCAATTTTTTTTTTTTTTTTTAAAGATTTTATTTATTTATTTGACAGAGAGAAATCACAAGCAGGCAGAGAGGCAGGCAGAGAGAGAGGAGGAAGCAGGCTCCCTGCCGAGCAGAAAGCCCGACGCGGGGCTCGAACCCAGGACCTGGGATCATGACCTGAGCCGAAGGCAGCGGCCCAACCCACTGAGCCACCCAGGCGCCCCAGCAATTTGTTTTTAACTTGGCCTCCTTTGCTAATCTCTATTACAAAGCTTATGTTAATTAAGAGTGACAGTAAATTGCTGAAATTAGAACCTTCCCTTGGTCTGAAATTTTATTTCATTTTCTATTAGTTCTAATAGTTTTAAAGTACTACTGATGCTTAAGAGACAAACGTGTTATGCCTAAACTATGTACCACATCTACTTACACACAGATGATCCTGCAAATATTCAAATTCTTTCAGCTTATATTAACAAATCTAGGTCAGGAGGCCTAAATTCTAGTCTTTGATGTTTTGTTAACTAACAAAGTGTTATTTATATAACTTCAGGACCGTGAAAGTATATTAAAAACAAAAACAAAAACAGGTCTTCTTAACTTCCTTAGTGAGAGAAAATTTGAGCTTTGAATTACAATGTCAATTGTAAAAACTCAAAAGTTGGACACTTAATTGCACCAGCCAGGTGCCCCAGTCACTCCCTCCTTTTTGAGATACTTTTACTTAAGTCCCAGGATAACATGTTCTCCTGGTTTTTTCTCCAACCTCATTTGCTGGAGAGGTTACACCAACAAACGTGTATTTCTAGTTCAGACCTCTTCCTTTAACTCCAGACTCATATCCAGCTGCTTATTTCAAATCTAGTCTTATTGTCTGATAAGTATCTTAAAGTAACATTTCCAAAACCAAATTATTAAGCCTCCCTTCCCATCCTTCCAGCCCAAACTGCTTAACCCCACAGTTTTCCCCAAAGTATGTGGAATATTATTGTTCTAATCACTTAAACCAAAAACAGCACAGTTATCCCTGGATCCCTCTTTTTCTCTGACACCCCACAGCCAATCTATCAGGAAGTCCTGGGGTTCTACCTTTAACATATAACTAGAATCCAGCCACTTTACCATTTCTGCTGCCCTCTCCTGGGCCAAGCCACCCTCTGTCTGTCCTGAGCAGTAGCTCTCATCCCCCAGCGGCTCTCTGCTTCTACCCTTCCCCCAAGGCATTCAGCTCTGCACACTGCAGCCTCAATGAGTCTTTAAAAATACAAAGCCCACCTATCACTTCTCTGCTCAAAACCACTGAAAGCTTTTTTAATTTGCTCAGAACAAAAGCCTTGATCATTACAATTCTCTAAAAGATCCTACACAATCTCTCCCTCTCTTCCCATTCCCCTTAACCTCCCTTCCCAGGCAGGTGTGATCTCACCTTAGGGCCTTTGATTTATGGTTTCCTCTGCTTGAAATGCTCTTCCTATAGATGTCTGCTAGCTGCCTATTTCACATCCTCAAGTCTCTGTTTAATGTCTGTCCTCTTGGTGAGGTTTTTCCTGATTATTATATCTAAAATCCAACCTATCTCCCATTCTCTATAGGTTGTCCCTCTTTTATTTTCCTCCATAGTATTTACCTAACAACTACAACTTTTACTTCTTTATTTTGTCTGTGTGCCCCTCATAGAATGTAAGTTCCATGAGAATAGGAATTTTTGTTTTATTTGCTGCTGTATCCTCAATTCTTAATACAAATAGCTCACAATAGAAGGCATTCAGTAAATATTGGTTTAATGAATGAAAAGTACTCATCTTGGCAAGGCTATGGGACCAGGCCATCTATCACATTTGGAGAGGTAAGTATAATTCTGTGCAATACTTTTCAGAGGTTTTGTGTCCTCTAGTGAGCCATCTGTCAGGCACTCACAGCAAATGCCTTTGTACCCAGCCCTGCCAGCCTTCTTCAGTCATTTACCTCACCTACCCGGCTCGCAGGCTATTGAATTTTCCACCCCCCACCCACATTTCCCTGCCTTAAATGACCCTCTGCTCATGCAAGCCACAGCAAGAATACTCGAAATACCCCACCAAATGGCATGTTTCTTCAGAGCCTTGAAGCCACTGTATACACTCTTCTGCTTCTTCTCCCTTCTCCCGGCCTAGACAGCGCTGACTCTACTAACCTCAGTTTAAGCATCAAGGCCCCCATGAAGCCTTCACTAGACACATTGGCAGTGACTCCTCTGTCTCTTGGTAGCGTTTTACGTAGAATTTAATGACAACTATGTAGCATGTTGCTTTGAATGTTTGGTTGGTTTCCTGTCCCCCAGTCAGACCAAGAGCAAACTCCCAGTGTCCTCATCATTGTCTCCAGGTCCCTAAAGCGACACTGGCTCTGAATTCTTATTTCATGAACAAATTAATCCTTCAACATCTTTTCCAATGTTTCTGTTCATGCACAACTTTTTTCCAAGTAAAATGCTTAAAAGTTGGTCATATGATATTAAAATGTCACACCGGGATACAACCAGGAGCGCCGTCTCCAGATGCTGTTCCAGAGTAGGACACTCTCCCTCAGAAGGTTCTAAGCAAGATTTCTGTACAGTTGTGACATCTAGGATCATCTTTCAGGAGGCTAAGTTCAGCAAGTGCAGCAGCTCTTGCCCCAAATCTGCCATCATCTCAATGGAGAACTCTGGACTATAGTTTTCCCCCCTTTCAGAATGATGATAGAACATACTTCTTGGTTTATTTGTATAATTTGTATACAGAAGTTAAGGTTTTGAAATAAAAGGATCAACCAGGGCCCGCTCCGTGGTTCCCTTTCTTCAAGTTTTGAAAGGGAAAGAAGCTTTCCTTTTTTCCCCTAAATTTCAGATACTATCAGTGAGCCACGGACCTAGCTTGTGTCACATGTTTTGGGCACACTGATCCACAGTGCCGAAATCAAGTAACTCCACACCCTAAGAAGTGGCTGTAACCCAGGATGACACAATCTGTGTTTGTCAAGTTGCCAATTCAAAAAAGAAAGAAATTGTTTAAAGGCTCTTTGTTACATAATAATGTTTTATTCAGAAGGGGAGGAAAAGTTGGACTGATACAAAGGGCAATTCTTTCCATTTTCCACTTTATCCCACAACCAAATCAATTCTTTGCTTTTGTGTTGGCAGAGCCTCCTCCGACTTTATGCAAAGGGACTTCTCCTGAGCTTCATTCAGCTGCTGGGCCGCAGACCCTTGTCACACACCTCTCCAGAGCAGCTGGAGACATTTCCAGTGAGGAGGGAGCCTGACGATGGGTGGAGATTATTTTTAAATGTGGTTTGTCCCTGTTTTGCTCATGAACATAGGATTTTTTTCTTAAGTGTAGATAAACAAGAGACCAGTTTCTGACCACAGGAGAATTGAAGCTAGGAGGGAAGACTTTGGTCTCTGGCTTCTGATTTTAGAGTCTAGAGCAGAATAAGTTGCTTGATGGCTGAGGTAAATGTTCTTGACCTTTGTATTCAGGCTGATGACTAGCGCACATTAGAAAAACAAAGTAGACCTTATGACTTGGACCAAGCTTGTTTTTAACATTCTTTTCTGTCTTACTAATAACTAGGACCTAGCCCCATATTGAAACACCATGTTACAGAAACTAAAGAACTCTCTCTGTAACTTAACTAATACTCTTTAAATGAGACCTATTTCACTGTGCTGATTGAATTTGACAATCAAGTGCTTTTACCTCTTCAGCTTTGAATAAAATATTTTTAGATCTAATTTTTTTCAACTTAAAATGTAATAACTTAAAATGCTCTGATCAAGTGAAATTGTAATTTCCTACCATAATCATGAGTAGACTGAAGGATTTTTCTAGCCTAGGGTTTTAAAGTAGCATCGACAAACCAGAAAAAGTGTACTTGAGTATAGTTCTTAATATTATATGGTTAGGGGTGCCTGGGTGGCTCAGTTATTAAGTGGCTGCCTTTGGTTCAGCTCATGGTCCCAGGGTCCTGGGATTGAGCCCCACACTGGGCTCCCTGCTAAGTGGGGAGTCTGCTTCTCCCTCTCCCACTCCCCCTGCTTGTGTTCCCTCTGTGTGTGTGTGTGTGTGTGTGTGTGTGTATGTGTGTGTGTATGTGTGAAATAAATAAATAATATCTTTTAAAAAATATTAAATGGTGAGACTCGATGTAATTTACATTACAATTTTAAGATTTGAGTAGGTAAGAAAATTTCATAAAAATCATCTTTTTAGGGGCACCTGGGTGGCTTAGTGGGTTAAAGACTCTGCCTTCGGCTCAGGTCATGATCCCGGGTCCTGGGATCCCAGGATGGAGCCCTGCATTGGGCTCTCTGCTCAGCAGGGAGCCTGCTTCCCCTCCCCCTCTCTCTTCCTGCCTCTCTGCCTACTTGTGATCTCTGTCTGTCAAACGAATAAATAAAATCTTTTTTAAAAAATCATCTTTTTAGTGTGAGCTTAGCACACTTAGCAGTGAATACCTATAATTTGGCTGGCCTGGTATTCCTTTCTCCCTTGTTCTGGTAATACCACTAAATTCTTAGGAGATTTCCTCCCCTAGAGGGAGCCGCCCTTTATGATGCCCAGTCCTCTGCCTCATGGGCCAGATCTGTTTTACTGTTGAGTGTTTGAATATTTGTGTGACCCAAAACATCAGCAACTCTTGATAGTTTTCTATATGAAGTGTCCATAAGCTGAGGCTATACACCCCGTGCCACTGGGGCTCTTCTCCACATGGTGTAAAACAGACTGGTTTGCAGCTGGACAGATGGAAGGCAAGTCACAGAGAAACAGGTCTCACAGAAGGGGATGAGAAAGATGCTGCCTTTCTTGGCTCTCTGCTCTGGTCTCAGAGGTCCCCATGTTGACAGGAGAACTGGGGAGAACCCTGACCCTTGCCCTGGTTTCTGAAGTCTCAATCCAGGCTGTCCCAAAGATACCGCAGAAGGTTCTTGGTCTTGTCATGAGAAAGAATTCAAGGACAGACACACAGTGTAGCAAATGAGGGACACAAATGTGAAAGTTTATTAAAGCTGAAGTACACTTTGGAGATGTGAGAGCTGGCAAGCTCTAGAGAGCGAGAGTCCACGCGAGAGAAAGCTGCACACCATTGGGGCTGGGATTCTATCTTTTACTAAAGATTGTTAATTAGAGGGTGGAATATTCATTACTCGGGGCTGGGATTTCTTGGAAGCAAGGTTTCCACACTTTTTCTTCCTTATTTGGGCAGGGGTTTCCTGTCACGGTACCCACCATCTTAGGCCTGTCTGCTTTGATCTGGCTCTTGTGAAGTGCTGCCAGGACAGGCCTCTGACCTTCCTGACAGTTGGCCATGGTTTCCTTGTTGCTGGCCTCCGCGTATCCTGTTAGAACCTAACTGCCTACTCGAACAACCAGAAATGCAGTTCTTCCTTTAGTGTGTTTGAGCTACCTCACTCTTATTCCAGAAAATCCACAGAACTGTTCCAGAAAATTCACCACCCCTTCACCTCAATCCAGTTGAAATTGGCTCTGGTACTTGCAACTGAAGAGTTCTGACTCAGGGACACCTATTTGAGAATATAAGACAGTGACAACGGTACTTATTGGAAGAAAATTTATTGGAGAGAACAATAAAAATTGGCATAGTCAGTTTACTGTATTTTATTATGTAATGTCTTATATGTTGCCAGGAGCATTTAAAGCAATTTATCTAAGCAATTTTTTTTTTTTTTTTTAAAGATTTTATTTATTTATTTGACAGAGAGAAATCACAAGCAGGCAGAGAGGCAGGCAGAGAGAGAGGAGGAAGCAGGCTCCCTGCCGAGCAGAAAGCCCGACGCGGGGCTCGAACCCAGGACCTGGGATCATGACCTGAGCCGAAGGCAGCGGCCCAACCCACTGAGCCACCCAGGCGCCCCAGCAATTTGTTTTTAACTTGGCCTCCTTTGCTAATCTCTATTACAAAGCTTATGTTAATTAAGAGTGACAGTAAATTGCTGAAATTAGAACCTTCCCTTGGTCTGAAATTTTATTTCATTTTCTATTAGTTCTAATAGTTTTAAAGTACTACTGATGCTTAAGAGACAAACGTGTTATGCCTAAACTATGTACCACATCTACTTACACACAGATGATCCTGCAAATATTCAAATTCTTTCAGCTTATATTAACAAATCTAGGTCAGGAGGCCTAAATTCTAGTCTTTGATGTTTTGTTAACTAACAAAGTGTTATTTATATAACTTCAGGACCGTGAAAGTATATTAAAAACAAAAACAAAAACAGGTCTTCTTAACTTCCTTAGTGAGAGAAAATTTGAGCTTTGAATTACAATGTCAATTGTAAAAACTGATAAAATTGAGTCCTCAAACTATTTTTTAAATAAAATTATTAAATATTTTTCTTAAAAATTCAGTAATGTATTGTATGTACATGTATGTACATGTATGTACTACAGGTACAGATAAAATTGAGTCCTCAAACTATTTTTTAAATAAAATTATTAAATATTTTTCTTAAAAATTCAGTAATGTATTGTATGTACATGTATGTACATGTATGTACTACAGGTACATTCCTAAAACAAATGTTATACACCTTAAGATTTTCAAATATAACATTTTGGCAATTTTTCAAATATTGATATGGAAATGTTAAAGAAATATCCCCAAATTTCCATTTTTGTTCTGCCCCTAAAGGTGAGCATTGCAGCAGGGAGAATAGTAACCCAGGGCTACGGTTTCAGCACCACCATTTCTTGGCTTTGTGGTTGTGGTATGTTAGGCAATTCAGGATTACAAAATACTGAAAATGCAAACATGTGACCTCAGGGAATAGGGTTGGGATTTGGTTCTTGTTCCTTCGTAAAGAATACATATGCAAATTAGAAAAACTGAAATCTCAGCTGTGGGTATCAGGCTACCCAGGAATAACAGAAAAGTTGAACAATGGAGAAGCGGGATACACACTGGGTTGGGCCAACTGGAACACAGAATTTAAAGAGTGTTCAGAATCCAAGGCAACAGTTGGTAGACCTTTTCTCTAGAGCAAGGGTTCCCATTCTGCTGAACATCCCAATCATCTGCGGGATGTTTTAAAAAACTGAGGGTTGCTGGAGATGGGGGGAAGGGATAATTTGGTGATGAGCATTAAGGAGGCCCTTGATGGAAGGAGCACTGGGTGTTATATGCAGCTGATGAATCACTAAATTTTACCTCTGAAACTAACAAAAAAATATATAGATTTGTGAAAACTAAACAAAAACAAAAACACAAAACAACACAATACAAAAAACCCTAAAACAAAACAAAAATATATGGATTGTGCGTGGGGGGTACCTGGATGGCTTAGTCCATAGAACAAGTGACTCTTGATCTTGGAGTATGAGTTCAAGCCCCACGTGTAGTGTAGAGTATACTTAAAAAATATAAAGAGAGGGGCGCCTGCTCGGCTCAGTAGTTAAATCTGCCTTTGGCTCAGGTCATGAACCCTGGGTCTTGGGATCAAGCCCTGCATCAGACTCCCGGCTCAGCAGGGAGCCTGCTTCTCCCTCTCCCTCTGCCTGCTGCTCCCTACTTTTGCTCTCTCTGTGTCAAATAAGTAAATAAAATCTTTAAAAAGTATATATAGATAGAAAGATAGATAGATGATAGAGACATAGATAAGGTAGACAGGAAGACCCTGTCAGCAAAGGCTCTGGTCTAGTCTATGTGCGTCAGTGCCCTGATCACTTGGTTGTTTAAAATCTTCCACATGGGTTTTGAATGCCCTGCTCTCTGCATTGCCTAATTTTACTATTGTTTTATTGTCTGCTTCCTGATCAGCCCACTACCAGTTGCTTCCCTCAGCTTCAGCTCTATGTGTCTTTTTACTTATTTATTGAAGATTTTATTTATCTACTTGACAGAGGGATAGGGAGAGAGGGAACACAAGCAGGGGGAGTGGGAGACGGAGAAGCAGGCTTCCCGATGAGCAAGGAGCCCGATGTAGGGCTCCATCCCAGGACCCTGAGCTGATGACCTAAGCTGAAGGCAGACACTTAACAACTGAGCCACCCAGGCCTTATCACAGGATCAGCGCTTCATCTTCTCCAAGCCTTAGCTCAAATAATACCTTCTCAGTGAAGCCTTTCCTATTCCTATGATTAAAAACTGTACCCTAACCCTTACACTTTCTAGTCCCCTTTCCTGCCTAATTTTTATCCAACACTTACCACTTTTTAATATACTTTTTGATTTACTTATTTATTATGTTTGTTGCCTGTCCCATCCACCAGAATGCAAGATTGAAGAGGCAGAATTTTTGTGTCGTTTGTCCATACTGTATCCCTTCCACCTAAACCGGACATGCTTAATAAATATTTGCTGAATACATGAGTTGAATGTATAATGAATACATGTTTTCTGTTTAGTCACTGGCTGACATTATTCTGTCAGAGCCCTGCTCAGCCATGGGCACCATCTGTGTCTCCTTTTGGATTCAGCTGGTCTGAATTGGTCTGATTGGACCAGCTTTTTTGGGATTGAGTGTTTTTTCCATACACCCCAGGTCATTTTTGAATGGGTGTGACCCGGGTGTGTTTCTATGCCCGGGTAATCAGCAGTGATTCAGGGATTACACAGCACAGTGGTACTGCCTGGGGCCTCCCCTTCAGCATGGGCTGTGGGTGGGGCTGTTTCTCCAAGAAGCCAATTTTGGACAGAGTGACTGTTCAGCAAATTACCTAAGCCTGCTGAGCTTCAGTAAAATGGCCTCTTGGTCTGGCTTGCTTTGCTGAATTCTTCCGAAGTTCCAGTGAATAATGTGTGGGAAACACATGCACATAAAAAGTGTTTTCAACATTCATTTATTATAAAAATAAAACAAGAGGAGTGTGAAAAATTATTTAATTTTAGGTGAAGTTTAAATGTGGCCTTTAATAAAAAGTCAGAGGGAAATTGTGAGGGAGAAATTAGGAATGGAGGAATTTGTTACTTAAAGTGCCTTTGGGATTCTTTTGCCCCCATCACTCAAAGTTGTTTTAAATGTTATTCTCCTTTCACTGATTTCTATTATGGCAGGGGCTCCTGGTACATAACCTCCAAAGTGATATTTAAGAGGAATAAATGCAAAGATCTGCACTTGGTCTTCAAAAACAAATTGTACAAATACAGGCTGAAGGAGATATGGTTTTATAGCTATTGATATATTAAAAACTTCTAAAAGATTTGGGAGTATTTTTGTTTTTATTTTTTTATTTTTTTAATTTTTTTTTAAAGATTTTATTTATTTATTTGTCAGAGAGAGAGAGAGGGAGAGAGAGCAAGCACAGGCACACAGAATGGCAGGCAGAGGCAGAGGAAGAAGCAGGCTCCCTGATGAGCAAGGAGCCCGATGTGGGACTCGATCCCAGGACGCCGGGATCATGACCTGAGCCGAAGGCAGCCGCTCAACCAACTGAGCCACCCAGGCGTCCCAGTATTTTTGTTTTTAATCAGCAACACATGACATTTATGAACAGTGGTGTGGTAATAGAAAAATGCTATTGTGATACCAAACTGATTGAAAAATCATAAAATTGTAGAAAATTATACTTTACTATTCCCCTCCTCATACCTGGATTATTGGACTTAGTTCCAAATGCCACAGTTTAAGAATCAGTAAGTTATGTTTAGAGGAGAGTGTGTGGAGATGAAGGGGGCATGAGAGGGAAGCATCTTGTTGAAAGGTGTGTTCTGTGGTTGCTGGCTTCAAATATTTAGAAGATTATACATGGAAGGGGAATAGGACTGTTCTATACTCAATACACGTTACTAGATTCAGATTCACTGAGCACTTTAATATATGTTATACTCATATTTGTAATAATGGTTTAAGGTATTATTGTTTTTCCCTTTTAGAGTTGAACATACTCATCCTTGGAGTTGTTCTGTGCTAGTCCAAGTTTAACAGCTAAGAGGTTCTATAACTGGGATCTGACTACACCGCTTTGGAACTTAAACCCAGTGGTATTTCCTACCAAGGCAATACCATGACTACCTACAAATTTATAAGGAGACACATTTCGGTTCAACGTAAGGACTAGAAGGACTGTTCAAAAATGAGTGTTGTTGTGAAGTAGTGAGTGTTTCCCCATCACTTGGAGTTCAAGTCTATGCTGCACAGCTACTTTCCAAGGATCTGGTAGTCCCTCAATTTATACATACACTGTATAAAGAAGGACATGCTCACCTCAATAACAAAATATTAAAAATGAAGGCTAGTCATGGAGCCAAAAGATCATTATAAGTGAGGCCTAGTGAATTTAAGTGATTGAGCTATGTTCATTAGTTCAGTAATTATTGGAAAATATGGCATTCAAACTTCATTCTCTGGTTTTACAAACTATTTTTTTTTCCCTATTGCAGCAGTTATCCCTTATCTACTAACTGGGTAATACAGTGTGGAACTAGAGGATATGGAAAGAGGAAGGGCAGAGATGTTTGGGAATTATTGTAATGGATTGTTTGGCATGCTCTTGCTTTATTAAAACAAGCAAAGAATGTGAGTGGTAGTAGGAGAGGGTTTTAAATGATAAGCAGAGAATGCCACCTAGTAAAGGAAGAACAGAATACTGTGAAAGGTTAAGCAAGGCAAGGACTGTGGATTGTACTGTTATTTCCCTCCTGATGAGTAGATGCTCAACATCTACTTGCTAGAAGGAATGACGTCAACCCTCAACAAATGTTTAAAGGGAAACTTCTGAGTGTTGAGCACTTTGCGATGTCTGGGAACCAAAAATGAACTAGACAAAAATATCTATCCTTTTAAGGAACTCAGTCTAGTAACAAAAGACCACCAAGCAAAGCAATAGGAAAAAAGAAAAAAGTACTAAGGACAATCATAGAGAAGAGATAAGAGATTGCTGCAGGAAGGCATAAAGAAGAGTATCTAATTCAGTGTAAGTGCATAGGGAGAGCATGTGGGTGTGGAAGAAAGAGTGGATGTCAGGGAAGATTCTAAAGAGCAAGCGAAGCATTTATTATCTTGGAGGATAGTAGGAGTTCACCTGGTTAAATGAGGAATGGATTTCAGGTGGGGGAAAATGTATGGAGATACTGACACAGCCTGTTGTATCTGTGTGTAAATGTGGTGGGAGTCAGAGCTGGAGCTGAAGAGGTCTAGGGATCAGATTATAAAAGGCTTTGTATACCATGGTAATTAGCTTGAAGGTGATTGTCCAGGTGGACAGCCTCTGAAGAATTTTAAATAGGGAGGCTCTTTGGTTTCGTAGCATATTCTGACAGTCACGTGGAACAGAAGCAGAAGTGAAATTGGGAAGGCTGGACCTAGAGAGTGGCAAAGAGGTTGAAATAGTGGAGATAGATTATTAGTCACAGAATTAAGAGGAAGAATTCATCCATGGGATTTCAAATCAGAGAAATTTGATTGCCTAGTTGTTGGAAGGGCAAGATTTTATCAATGGAATTAGGTGATACTGAAGTGAGCGGCACAGTGAGTAATAAGGAAGGTCTGGGATTGGGACCATATGGCCGTCCTGAGCTTGTGTGTATCAGCCGACGACTCTTTTGAACTGAATTCAGGAAATGACACAAAAATGATTTGCGCAATAAAATCAGGAGGACGAAGACTCTGAAGTCCGTACATTTGTAGAAAAATAACTAGAGTTGGTTGAAGGTGGGGGAAGTAGCCATTATCAGAGGGTCATTTGTGAATGAATTTTGGGCTGAATGGAAAGATCCCCGAAGAAAACCAAATGCCCTGAATCCAGCTCTTCCTCACTACGACCCATTCCCCCCAGGTGCCTTCATTCTTCAGGTTGTGGGGGTCAGAATTTTTTAAAATCTTGAAGACCATGTACTCAAACCTACGTATTTCAGGATGAGGACAGAGAAAAGAAACCACTTGTAAGCCGTCCAGTAGCGGGGTCTTTCCTTGAGCCCGGGATTTCTGACTCCAGTTCCAGTGCTCCTTTCATTATCTACACCACTGCGGGCTGGGCAGCGCGGAGTCCCCGGCCGGGCGAGGTTCGCAGGGTCCACCAGGGGTACATTGAAGGCCCCTTCCTCGGCCCGCCCCCGCTCCTGTGGGACTCCCTGTCCCGCCCCCTTCCCGCGCCGGGCGGGGTCGCTGCGCCGCCGCTTCTCGCGCGCTCGCGGGGTCGCGCGGACGCGGGTCGGGCCGCGGGTGCGGGGAGGTCGCCGGGCCGCCCGCGCCGCCGCCCCTTGCCTGACGCACGGAGGGGCCGGGACGCGATTTGCCGCGTGTGGCTGGAGTCGCCGCCGCCGCCGCCGTCCAGGGCCGCTCCGCCCCCAGCCCGCCTTCCTCCCGCCTCGCCCTCCGCCTCCGTCCGCGCCTCGCTCGCGTCCCCGCGTCCTCCCCACCAACCCGGGAGGTGTCGGAAGTCCGCGCCCGCGCCAGCGCCAGCCAGGTGAGTGTGGCCGCCACGCGGCCCAGGCGGCCCGGGCGGGAGGAGCGCGCAGGCCCCGCGGCCGGGTAGCGGGCGCGGGCGGGTGGTGGCGGTAGCGGTGGCGGGCCCGGCTTTCTTCCTGGGCTCGGGCCGCGGGGCGGTGGAGCCGCGCGGCTGAGGGAGGGGCGCCTGCGCCCCGCTGCCGCCTCCACCGCAGACAAAGCGCCTGAGGTGGGAGCCCCGCGGGCGGCCTCTGCCTCCGCGCTGGCTGCCGGGTGCGGCCGCGGCCCTCAAAGCCCGGTCGCTCTGGTTTTTCCCCCCCAAGCGCCCTTGTTCATTAATGGGTGAAAGGGACCTGCATCATGCAACAGGTTTGGGCGTTAATCCTTATTTTTCGGCGGGTCTCGTCCTCCCGGCATGCGGGCACCACATGCGGCGGCGCCCGGCCCCGGGGCAAACCCAGCGTCCAGCTCCGGCGGCCGGCTTCTTTGTGTGGCCGGTGACCAGCCTTGCCTGGTGGGTGGGGGACTCCCGTCCCGAGGCCCCGGGGCTGCGGGGAGGCTCCTGGATGCCTCCCTCGCGGCGTGGGTCTTGGCTTCCCCTGGGCCTGCAGGATGTTAACATCCCTCCAGCCTTTTGAGGAGTCACAAAGGGAAGGAAGAGGGTTGGCAAGGATTTGTGGTTATGTATTTATTTTTTATATGTTAGGTAGACTGATAGCAGAAAGGAGCCGCAGTCTGGCCGGTTCGTGAGGGTGCGGGTGGGATTTCACCCTGGGATGCACGGTTTGGACTTGCTGCTGCTCTGACAGCAAGTGGTTTTCTTGGTGCTTTGACATCTTTCTCTCATACACAGATATCGTATCGCCCCAGAAGTTGGAAGTGCTGTTGAGGGAGTAACTCTGTAGCAGTCGTTTGACAGGTCACCTCTTTCTGCACCTCTTAATGCACCTATTTCTGTGACAAATACACCCGTTACACATCCTGGCATAGGTTAAATTAAAATTGCCACTGAAAATACCCCCATTTTGGAAAATGTTAATCCATATGGTTTTCTTTGGCTTGATTTTGGCGTATTTTGTTAGGTGTGAACAGCCCCCCCTCCCCACCCCAAGGAAGAGTACATAACAAAGAACAATTTATTTTTGTTCACATACCTTGGTCATGGTGTTGCCTAGCTGGTTTCATTGGTATGCTATTTTAGTATAACAATACTAAATGGAAGGAAAATATCTTACTTTTGCTTTGAGCAATAAAATGCTTCTTTGTTCTAGAACCAGGAAGCTTTTATACATAATACTTTCTGTGGACAAAAGTTGGTGACTCTCTTTACCCCATGACCCAATACGTGAAAAAATTCCCAGATGACTTAGCATTACACAACTCTATAGATTGTTTTTCTATCCCAAACTCCAGGAAATCATTTTGCTGTGTTTTTATTCAGGCAATCTAGACTAAATATAGTCTTAAAATTTGGTCCTTACTCTATAAATTCTCCAGCATTAGGGAATGAGTTGATTACATTTAAATAGTTTGTTAAGCATTTTAAGCCCTGAGAATAATAATAAGAAAGAGTAATGGAGATTAGAAGCTGGTGATGGATTTAGCAGAGTGACAGCAGATTGGAACACGGAATGTGGTAGAGGTTGCAAAGTTCCATCTACTTGGGTTTTAGTTGATCAGTGGCAAGGACATATCTGAAAAGTAAATGTCCACTAATTAAAAAAGCAGAAAAGGGTGTAACATTTTGACCTATTCCCCGCCCCCCCACACCCTCCGGTGTATTCTGTAAAAACTCCTTGAAGCTCTTTCTACTCCCTAAAAACAAACTTTCTATTAATAGGGACTTTACTTTTAAAGAAATAAAATTATGCCAAATTAATCTGATCTGTGGAAAGTTTTTCTAACATGATTAGTAGTTTTACTTTACCCAAAATACCGTTCATCTTTGTAACATCCACCTTCAAAGAGCTTTCATAGCTGTTCCAGGATACAGGAACAGCCTCTTGAGAAAAGTAGCATTTTGAAAAATGAAAAGGAGCAGAAACTTACATTTCTATAATAGTTTTCTTTTATAGAGATATAGTTCATATACTGTAGAATTCACTCTTTTAATGCGTACAATTCAGCGGTTTTAGTATATTTACAAGGTAGTGCAAAACATCACCAGTTCAAGAACATTTTCAATATGCTGAAAAGAAACCCTGATACCCATTAGCTATCACTCTCATTCCTCCTCCCCTGCACTTGGCAACCATTGATCTAGTTTCTGTCTAGAGATTTGCCTGAACATTTCATATAAACAAAATCATACAAATATGTGGCCCTTTGTGTCTTTTACTCAGCGTCTTAGTTTTAGGGTTTATTCACATTATACATGTATCACTACTTCATTCCTTTTTACGGCTGAATAATCTTTCTTGTATGGATATGCCACATTTTGATGATTGTTTCATCCGTTGATGGACGTTTGGGTTGTTTCCACTTTCTGGCTATTATGAGTAATGCTGCTATGAACATTCATTTACAAGTTTTTGTGTGTGCACATGTTTTCAGTTCTCTTGGGCATATACTTAGATGTGGTATTGCTGGGTCATATGATAACTCTGTTTAACTTAAGGAATTGCCAAACTATTTTCCATAGCTGCTGTAGCATTTTACATGTCCACTAGCAAAGTATGAGGGTTCCATTTTCTCCAGTACTTGTTAATGTTGTCTTTTTGATGATAGCCATCCTAGTGGGTGTGAAGTGTTATCTCATTGTGGTTTTCATTTGCATTTCCCTAATGCTAATGATGTTGACTATCTTTTCATGTTCTTATGGATCATTTGTTTATCTTCTTTAGAAAAATGTCTAATTTATAATAGCTTCTAACTTTATGTTTTCATGTGTACTTTCTATTTCATCTTTGAAATAATTCTGTAAGTTAAGTTTATCCCTGTTTTACTGCTGGGAAGCTAAGGTGCAAAGAGGTTAAATAATTTGCTTGTTTTTTAACCTTACAGAGTTAGTGGGAGGGTTTGAATATAAACTCAGGTCTTCTAACTCTGCTTCCTGCATTCTTTTTACCCCAAGAGGCATACAGAAGTTAAATTGTGTTTGCAAATTTGCTTGGCTAATCATTGACAAAGTGGGGGAAAATAAATAAAAAGTAAACCAAACAACAAAAAGCAGGCGGCCATACTGCCTGATACTCATCAGATTTTACTATTTTTTTAAAAAAAATTTTAGTTTTTTTTTTTTTTAAGATTTTTATTTATTTATTTGACAGAGAGAAAGATCACAAGTTGGCAGAGAGACAGGGGGAAGCAGGCTCCCTGCTGAGCAGAGAGCCCCGATGCAGGGCTCCATCCCAGGACCCTGAGATCATGACCTGAGCCGAAGGCAGAGGCTTAACCAACCCACTGAGCCACCCAGGCGCCCCAGATTTTACTATTTTTAAAATAAACTCTTTGTGTTCTCCTATCCTAATAAGGTAGGATTTTCACATTTCCTCTTGTGAAGCAGTCAGAACAATTAAATCTAGTAACCCACCTTCTTGGTGACATAGCCATTCTTCACTGAGACATCGTGTTTTATATTATCCTGCAGCTTCCATGGTCTCTATTTTTCCACTGATTTATTCACTGTATCTTAAAATAATTGAATAATATAACATTTTTCATAAACACTAAAATTCTGGATGAAACTGAAATTAACTTTTATTTTTGAGCAGGGCAGTTTGCCAGTTTCATTTCGAAGTGCAGGATTACTAAGATACAAATTTCGGTTTTTATGTGGAACTCTGTATCAGACATAGGTATGCGAAATTATCAGCTCTTTAGAGGGTAGGTAGAGGCATATGTTAATTATTCATCTTTGCAAGTCCATTATCTAACATAGTGCCCAGTACTCTGAATACAAATGAATTTTTTAACTCCCCCTCCCCCAAAAAAACAGCAAAAATTATCTAGTACTCTTTTTTAGAAGAAAGGCAGTACAAATGCCAGAAAAAGAATATATTTCTTACCCCTGACACATGACCTAAAAATATAATAAATGATAAAAATTAGAACTTGATTTAAAATTCAGCACTCTATCTTATGGAGGGAAGTAACTGTTGTTCCATCCTGTGTTTTAAAAGATAGGCTCTAGACGGGGCACCTGTGTGGTGCAGTTGGTTAAGAGTCCAACTCTTGGTTTTGGCTCACGTTGCGATCTAGCCCTGTGTTGGGCTCTCCCTCTCTGGGCCCCTGGGTAGCTCTGTGGCTAACCGTGTGTCTTTGGCTCAGGTCATGATCCCAGGGTCTTGGGATTAAGCCCCACCTTGGGCTCCCTGCTCTGTGAGAAGCCTGCTTCTCCCTCTCCCACTCCCCGTTCTTGTGTTCCCTCTCTAGCTGTGTCCGTCTCTCTCTCTCCGTGTCAAATAAGTAAATAAAATATTTAAAAAAAAATTTTTTTTTAAAGAAAGATTCTAGCTCTCCCTCTTCCCCTGCCCCTCGCCCTGTGGACACACACTCTTTTTGTCTCTCTCTCTCTCTCTCTCTCTCTCTCAAAAAAATAAATAAATCTTTGAAGGAAAAAAAAATAGACTCTAGGGATGCCTGGCTGGCCCTGTTGGTAGAGCATGTGACTCTTGATCTCTGGGTCCTGAATTCAAGCCCCATGTTGGGCATAGAGTTTACTTTAAAAAAAAAAAAAAAAAAAAAAGGCTCTAAGTACCTGGTGGCTGGCACAAGTGTTTATTAGCTCAGTGCCCATACATAGGAACTACACCCTGAATGTTGGTTAAATAAGTGAATGTCCAATGAGTGAATAAAAGGATTAGTTTTTATTGTAGCATGTAGAAGAGATAACAGCAAATGAGTATTTAGGCTGTGCTTTTCATTTGTATATTTTAATAGCAAACATGATACATGTTCATTATAAATATTCAAATAATATGTGGGTATATTCAATAAAAGCTGAAAATCTTCCTTTACTTCTTGTCCCCTTCCCTTCCTTCACCCCCAAGATCATTCCTGTCCCAGGTAACAATTGTTAACAGTTTAGGGTTTATATTTCCACTTGTGTCTTTGGTTTATGTGTGCATATGTATAAATATGCATTTACAAATCTGGCCACATTATATACATACATTCACAATGGTTTTTCCTTTACAAATAGGATCATACTACACATTTCCTTAGCTTTTAAATTAAATATATTAAGACTTAAGCATTTATAGTCACAAATGATAAATGTAATATTTATTACTATTGCCTGGATTTGGTATCAGGATTAAGTTTACCTCTAAGAATGAATTGAGAAATATTCCTTTATTCCCCTGTGTTTTAGAATAGTGTAAAAATATCTGCCCTGTAAGCATTTATTAGAAATTCCTGGATAACCTTGGGAGAGGGAAGAGCTCTGAGGCAACCTTTTAAATTTTTCTTGTTTTTATTTGGTCTATTAAGTTTTGGTTCTTATTTTCTTTTACATTTTTGGTGAAAGAATCCTTTAAAAATTTCTAGGCCATTTAGAGTTTGAGTTTAGTAGACCATGCTTTGTAAATACTTACACGGTTTTGAGGCAGCTTAGTAGGGAAAAGTAGTGGTGTAAACACTTGATTTAATCCGCCTTATGACTTACTAGCTTTGTGACTTTGGACAGGTTAATAATTTCTCTCAGTAAAATGGGATAAATATACTCACTTTATAGGGTAGGTATTAGGAAAGAGATTAGTATATGTTCAGCATCTAATAGGTGTTCAGACTTTTAATTTTTTTCTTTGTATGGTCATCTGTGACAAACATGAGGTGTTGGGTTCTGCTGTTTGCATGATGCTTGGTGTACTGGAAAGAGCATTAAGACCTTGGAGTTTTAGCCTGTGTCTCACGGTTACTAACCATTGGCTTTGGACAAGTCTGCTCAGCTTCTGTTTCCTTACCTATAAAAAAAAACAGTAGGAAAACTAACACTTGTTGAGCATCTATTCTATATGCATTTAGTAGACAGTTTACAAGTCTTAACCTCATTTAATCCTTTCAATAACTCTATCAAATAGAGATGACGTTTATTTCCCATCTTAACAGTCGAAACAAAGGTGCAGGAATTGGATTTTCTGACATCCATTTAAAGGTACTCCCCACCCTCTACGCCTGTCCATGTTCGTTCAGTCTAGTCGGTACAGCTATCCTCTCTTGGGGATGATAGGGTGTGCCCCTGCGTAAAGGGAATTCCAGATGAGCAAACTGCAAACTGAAATACCAAATATATTAAAAAAAAAAACCCCAAACTGAACCAGTATAGGATGAGACTACTTATTTATTAATGATTCCCATTAATAAAATACAAATATAGGATGGTTAATGTATCCTAATGCTTATACTTGAGAGTAATAATTTGTTTTTATTATTATTATTTTTTTTAATTTATTTGACAGACAGAGATCACAAGTAGGTGGGGAGGCAGGCAGAGAGATTGGAGGAAGCAGGATCCCCGCTGAGCAGAGAGCCCCATGTGAGGCTTGATCCCAGGACCCTGGGATCATGACCTGAGCTGAAGGCAGAGGCCTTAACCCACTGGGCCACCCAGGCGCCCATAATTTAAGTTTTTAAGTACTTGTGTTGTTCATTTACAGAAACTACAGATTCTTGGAAAGGAGTAGAGAAAATCTGCATTATAATTCATTGTCTATTTGCAGATTTGCAGAGTCATTTAAAAAATGAACCTGCCTTTGTCAGCTGGTATATAAAGAACTATTGATTATGTTCGTGAAAGGTAGTCAGATTGTATTTCCTTTGATAGGGTTTGCCAAAGCTTTTGCTCTGAGTTTCATTTTATTTGATCAGAGGCAATGATATTGATTTGGCTTTTTTGCTAGCTTTGTGCTAGGGATACTAAAAAAAAATACTGTTAGGACATTACAAATTAAATTGTGATTGAATAATAGTTTAGAAGGTCACAAAATTCTGTCTACTGAAGCTTCATTTATCATTTTTGTTCTATTTGGTAGGAGTGGGAATTCCTATGTTTAAGTTAGAGAATTTTTATCAGAGTTAGGTTTGAGTTGTGTTATGTAAATTCTCACTGATAATGAATTTTTCTTTTTGGCAGAATACAGTACAAAGTGTCATGAGCTATATGTGTTGGAAAATATGGTTCTCGTCTTCAAAGAGTTTATACTCTTAGGGAGGCACTGAAGGAAGAAACAAAGTAAAAGGACAGAGTGAGTTCTTAAAGCTTGTGCCTGCTCTTTGGAAAATCAATTTTGCTGCATTGGGCTTTTGTAAGATACCATATGTATCGCCTGATGGGCACTATCACAAACATCCCAATTCTTTGAAAACTGGTAGTTGTTTATCTTGTATATCTTTTTCATTCTATAGTGTTCTCTCTCTCTTTTTTAAAAGATTTTATTTATTTATTTGTCTCAGAAGGAAAGAGAGGGAGCGAGTGAGCACAGGCAGAGTGGCAGGCAGAGGTAGAGGGAGAGGGCTCCCCGCTGAGCAAGGAGCCCAATGAGGGACTATATCCCAGGATGCTGGGATCATGACCTGAGCTGAAGGCAGCTGCCCAACTGACTTAGCCACCCAGGCGTCCTGTTCTCTTTGTTTTATAAAAATTACTCTTTGGTCTAAGTAGATAGAAGTTCCTCATCGGAGTACCTTTCTGTTTTATCTCCAGGACTGTGGACTGGGTTTTCCTTTTTGTGATGGCTACTAGAAAGCCAAAGCCAGATTTGTGGCACACTCCAGAGCAGGCATAGTGATTTTGTGCTCTACATTTTTTTTTTTTTTTGTCTTTTTCTTGGCACCATTTTTACTGTTTTCTTTATTCTTTTGCTTTTATTTTAAAAATTTATTAACTTTTTATAGTTCACGTATTCTTGTAAGTCTCATTAATCATTTTCAGAACAAAATAGTGGTGTATATGTAAATAAATATACATGAAATCCATGGAAGAACATATCAAGGCAAACAGATTAATATAGTAGAGACCAGATGTAGCAAATAGGTTTTATTCATGGGCTAGCTTTGATTGATGGTGGCTTTGTGGAACATTGCATTACAGAGTAGTTGGAGGCAGCATGCAGATTTAGTGGGAAAGACCACACTCTGATCACTGAGCAGTTTTGTTGTTATGGGTGTGGGAGTAGTGATAGCACGGGTGCCTGTATTTGCCATCCCTTTTATAGAAAAAAACATAGAGCATACTGAATAGTACAATAAGTAGGTGGATTTTTACGCTTAGAGCTAGGTTTGGCTGGAAAAGATGTAGATTTGAGGAACAAGTTGGTGAATTGTTGAAACTGGCAGTCAGATTGGTTCATCTAGAATATAGTGTCTCTAGTGCATTAAGGAAAAATTAGGTTGGTCGAAAAAATTGAGGAATGGAATGTGATAGCCTTAACAGGTAGATGGAGGTGATTAGACTTTTTTATCTCCTAAAATTCTAATTAATTCTTATAATATTATTTCCAGTGGTTTTGCTTTAGTTCAGGTCTTTGTCATCCTTTTCATTTTAAAAGTTAAATTATTTTTTGAGTAGCTAATGCATTCATATATTTCAAAATTAAAAAGGTACAAAAGGACACATTAAAAAGTCTTTCTTTTATTCCTGTTTCTCAGCAACTGAGTTTTCTCCTCCATAGGGTCATCCAGTATTATCAGATTTGTAAGTATCTTTCCAGAAATATTTTATGTATACATTTGTGTTTTCCTGTCCATTTTACACAAATAAATATTTCTGTACCTATATATGGAACTGTTTCTTCCATACTATATACAATATTCTGTATCTTAACATTTTTCATTTCTTAGAGATTTTTTTCATATCAATACACAAGGAATTTTCTTCTTTGTAAAAAAATAAACCTTTTGGGGTGCCTGGGTGGCACAGTTGATTAAGCCTCCAACCCTTAGTTTCAGCTCAGGTTGTGATCTCAGGGTTGTGGGGTTGAGCCGTCAGTTAGGCTCCATGCTCAGATCAGAGTCTGCTTAGGACTCTCTCTCTCTGCCCGTCTCCACCCCCCACCCAGCTCTCTTTTTCTAAAATAAATAAATCTTAAAACCAAAAACCTTTTGCTTTGGAATAATTTCAGATTTACAGGAAAGTTGCACAAAACAGTACAAAAAGTTCTTATATATAACTCACCCATTTTGTTTCCTCAAATGTTATTATCTTATTGTGGTACATTTATCAAAACTGGGAAACTGAACATCAGTACCTTATTGGTAACTACACTGTAGACTTTATATGGATATCACCAGTTTTTCCATTAATGTCCTCTTTCTGTTACAGGATTTCATCCAGAATACCACATTGCATTTATTTATCTTGTCTCCCTAGTCTCCTCTGACAGTTTCTCAGTCCTTTTTTTTTTTTTAACTGTCTTGAGGAGTGCTGGTCAGATAGCCTACAGAATCTCTCTCAAATTGGGTTTGTCTGATGTTTTCCTCATGATTAGAATAGGGCTATGGCTTTCTGGAAATAATACACAAAGTTGAGTTGCTCTTCTCATCATGTCATTGAGGGAATACTTGATATTTCTGTGACATTACTGGTGATGTTAACCTGGATCACTTGGTTAAGGTAGTGTTTGCCAGTTTTCTTCAATGTAATGTTACTATTTTTCCCTTTTTGTACTTCATTTTTAAAAGTGAGTCACTGAATTCAGTCTGCCTTCAAAGTAGGAGGGAGAACTAAAGGACTTTCTTTTTTAAAAACATAATACCCTTGGGGGCGCCTGGTTGACTCTGCGAAGAGCACACAACTCTGGGTGGTGAGTTCGAGCTCCAAGTTGTGTGTAGAGATTAAAATATAATACTCCTGTGGGGCCTGGGTGGCTCAGTGAAGCATCTGCCTTCAGTTCAGGTCATGATCCCAGGGTCATGGGATCAAGTCCTGCGTTTGGCTCCTTGCTCAACAGAGAGCCTCCTTTTCCCTCTGCCTGCTGCTCTCCTTGCTTGCGATTTTCCCCTCTCTTTCTCTGAAAAAGAAATAATAAAATCTTAAAAAAAAAAAAAAGTAATACTCCTTAAGATGGATGTACCATATATTTTATTCAGTTATTTTCCTGTTGATCTATATTTAGATGATTTAACGTAACAGTTAAGAAAACGGGCTCCAGAGCAACACTACCAATGATCAAATCTTGGCTCCACGTTAGTTATGTGATCTTGGGCTACTTTTACTTGGCCTCTCAGTTTCTTCATCTTTAAAATGGGGTTGTTAATAGCACATACCTTATAGTACTGTTGGGAGAATTTAATGAGAAAATATGCAAAGTGCTTAAAATAGTGTCTGCTGCTATATTAAGTGCTAGATAAGTGTTTGCTGTTCACTTTTTTGTCCTTACGGTAATACTGCAATGAGTAAGTTTGTATATGTTATTTTATACACAGTGGTGGGGCAGGTGAGTATACCATATGATAAATTTCTAGAAATGCTTACTTGCCTTTGTAATTTTGATAGATATTGCCAAATTTGCCTCCCATAGAGGTTATAGTATTTTGTATATTCATCAGATATATGAGAACGCTGAGTTGTTCTAACAACAACAAAAAAAGATATGAGAGCATCTGTGTTTCTGTATCCATGTTATCAAATTATTTGATCTTTGCCAATCGATTGGTGCCTACTTTTATTATGAATTAATTTGAGCATCTTTTTTTTTTTTTAAGATTCTATTTATTTATTTGACAGAGATCACAAGTAGGCAGGGAGGCAGGCAGAGAGAGAGGAGGAAACAGGCTCCCTGCTGAACATAGAGCCCGATGCAGGGCTTGATCCCAGGATCCTGACCTGAGCTGAGGCAGAGGCTTTAACCCACTGAGCCACCCAGGCGCCCCGATCATCTTTTTATTGAGCCATTTAAGAGTTTAGATTTTGATGCTGCTTGTGATGTAACCTGGACTTCATCAGCTGGGAAATGATAAAAAATGTTGTTGGGGGAAATAATTATAATAACTAGGTAAGGAATAGTTTGGACCTGGGAAAGACTATGGTTGCAAGAAGTGGGTCATTAGTGGGTCATTAAGTTGCTGGCCTCTCTTCTGGTGTGATAGTGGGGTGTCTTTGTAATTGTTTTTTAAAAAGCTTTTTTTTTTTTAAAGATTTTATTTATTTATTTGAGGGTTGGGGAGAGCATAAAGAGAGAAGCAGACTCCCAGCTGAGCAGAGATCCCTTCACGGGGCTCGATCCCAGGACCCTGGGATCATGACCTGAGCCGAAGGCAGAGGCTTAACCAACTGCAGCACCCTTTTAAAGAGTTTTAAGAAGGGTTGCCACCATCCTACATTTGTAGTCAGAAATGAAGGAAGCTGTAGGGGTGCAGGTTGGAAGGAAAGGCTGCAGTTGCATTAAAGTAAGACTGAAAGTTAATCAACCTGATACATTTTTTTATGATACTTATTTTTATGTTGCATAATAATTAGGCAGAAATTAAAATATATTGTAATTAGTTGTATATATATTTATAATTAAATTTTTTTTTTAGATTTTATTTGTTTATTTGACAGAGGGATACACAGTGAGAGAGGGAACACAAGCAGGGGGAGTGAGAGAGGGAGAGGCAGGCTTCCTGCTAAGCAAGGAGCCGTATGCGGGGATCGATCCCAGGACCCTGGAATCATGACCTGAGCCAAAGACAGACGCTTAACAACTGGGCCATCCAGGCGCCCCTGTAATTAATTTTAACATCCAGTTTTATGAGTTTTTCTTTACTATTGCATTCTCCGGTATGTATAATCATGGCCAGTTTATAGTTCTTTTTCTGATATCATGTATTTTTTTTAAAGGTTTTTATTTATTTGACACACACAGAGAGAGGGAGTACAAGTAGGCAGAGTGATAGGCAGAGGGAGAAGGCAAGTGGACTTCCCCCTGAGAAGGGAGCCTGACTCGGGACTCTATCCCAAGACCGTACGAACATGACCTGAGCTGAAGGTAGCTGCTTAACTGACTGAGCCACCCAGGGGCCCCTCTGATATCATATATTGTGTACTGTTAAGTGGTTATGGTTAACTGCCCCCCGCTAATCCCCCAACCCCACCACTAACTACAGTGTAAAAAACAAAAGTGCTGAATCTTACTTTATGTAACCTGGATGGGCACGGTAGTGGGCTTGATGGCCCTTTGCTCTTTTCCTTTGTTGAGTTTCATATTTGGAGTTCATGAGCTTAACCTAGCCCATCTTGAAGGACACAGACCCTTTCCCCCAGACAGTCCCCACTACACACTGGAGGCTCTAAGAACTCTGAAATATGAGAACAGATTAGGGGGGATTGGAGGAGAGGAAGAGGTACAAAATGACCACCATTCTGAGAGAAAGAAAGGAAGAAAGATAAAGAGATACCAAACGAGGAGAAGGAAGTAGACACGATGAAATTGGAATCTGGGTCCTTAGAATTTGAGATTCTTGGCTTCCGAATAGGATTAAAAGAGTGGAGAGGGCAAAGTAGAGCTCTTGTAACCTGTGAACTCTTTTGACCCAGTTCCCCCAGGCAGAAAGCGGTATGAAAGCATTTCTAGAGGACTCAGCAAAATAAAAACAAACATCTCCTACTCCCTCAAATCAAATCAAACCAAAAGGAGAACATTTCTCCTAGATGCCTTAAACTACAAAACAAGTCTGAAACAAGTCTGTTAAAAGATGGAGTTCAGTCCTTTATAAGTCCTTTTCTGTTTTGATAGAGTAAGCTGGAAGAAAGCTCCCTCCTGGGGGCCAGAAGCATGAAGGATGTCCTGAGGGTGGTAGAAAACACAGAAGGCAGGGGAAAGGAAAGCTCATAGGCAGCTGAGAAGACAAATGTGGATTTTTGCAATTTTCACCAGATTCTGGGTTATCTTTACTCAGACAAATAAAAGCTCTGCTCCAAATATTTCCTCTCTGCAGGACAGGCAGCAAACCAGAAAGACATCTTGAATTACAGTATGATGGAAACTATTACTGCTGCTTTGTAATTTGGCCTTTGTATCAACTTTACTTTAAAAAAAGCTAGAACTCCAAGATCGGAAATTTAGAATGGATGCTTTGGGGCACCTGAATTGAACAGATGACAACACTTGGAATACAGTTAATTCTATTTTTTTTTTATTTAAGATTTTATTTATTTATTTGTCAGAGAGAGAGAGAGAGAGAGAGCACAAATAGGGGGAGCAGCAGGCAGTGGGAGAAGCAGACTCCCTGCAGAGCAGGGAGCTGGATGCGGGACTGATCCCACTGACTGAGCCACCCGGGCATCCCCAGTTAATTCTTTCTTAAACATACAGTTTCTGTTTTTTTTTTTTTTTTTTAAGATTTATTTATTTATTTGACAGAGAAAGAGTGTACGCATGAAAGAGGATAACAGGAGTAGGGGGAGCAGCAGAGGGAGAGGGAGAAGCAGGCCTCCCGCTGAGCAGGGAGCCTGATGTGGGACTCAATCCCAGGACCCTGGGATCATGAGGCGAGCTGAACACAGATACTTAATGACTGAGCCACCCAGGTGCCCCCATACAGTTTCTGTTTAAATGCCATTTGAATTGGGACAACTGGGTGGCTCAGTGGGTTAAGCCTCTGCCTTCAGCTCAGGTCACGATCTCAGGGTCCTGGGATCAAGTCCCGCATCTGGCGCTCTGCTCAGCAGGGAGCCTGCTCCCCGCCCCCACCCTCTCTCTGCCTGCTTCTCTGCCTACTTGTGATCTCTCTCTGTCCATGAATAAATAAAAATCTTTAAAAAAATTTAAAAAAATGCCATTCAAATTAACTTGCTTTTATAAATTGTGAGACTATTTAAGCCTATCAGTTACTATCTTAGTGTGAATCATTTAAGCAGATAATTAACTGCTTTTCTCCTTAATACTTGTCTGAGATAAGGTATTAAGGAAATAAGAATGTTGATAGAAGAGGAGAGGTAATTTTATAACTTAAATCTTTTGTTCAGGGTCATGCTGGACACTAGTTTTTAATTTTCCATGACGTTGGAGAATTGAGCGTAGCCTGGTGAAGGAAGAATAGGTGGTGTTGGAGCCAGAATAAGTCTGGTTTAGCACAGAGCCTGGCCCTCCTTAATCATCCACATATGGTAACTAATAACTCCCCATCCACTGCTATTTGATCATTATTATTCTTATAATTTACTTTTAGAGCACATCATTTAAATATCAGAAAGTGCAAAGGTTTCAGTGAAACTTCCCACCCGTTTGTAGTAAGATACAAAGAGTTTTGTTTTGTTTTTTCAGCCATACCTAACTTCCTTCTTACTTACCCCCTTTTTCTTTAATACCTGTCAACTATTCATCTGTTCTCTCTTTTTATAATTTTGTCATTTCAAAAATGCTATGTAAATGAAATCTGCATTATGTAAACCTTTGGGATTGTCTTTTTTTCATTTTTATCCTCTGGATATTCATTTAAGTTACTTTGTGTTTTAATAGTTTGTTCCTTTTTAATTGCTGAGTACTTTTTCACACTATGGATGTACCCAGTTTATTTAAACATTCACCCATTGAAGGGCATCTTGATTGTTTTAAGTTATTGGTTATTATGACTAAAGCTGCTACATACATTTTTGTGTAGTTTTTTTTTTTTTTGAAGATTTTATTTATTTATTTGGCAGAGACAGAGAGACAGCGAAGAGCAGGAACACAAGCAGGGGGAGTGGGAGAGGGAAAGCAGGCTTCTGGCCGAGCAGGGAGCCTAAAGTGGGTCTTGATCCCAGGATGCCGGTATCATGACCTGAGCTGAAGGCAGACACTTAAGGACTGAGCCACCCAGGTGCCCCGTGTAGGTTTTTGTGTGAGCACAAGTCTTCATTTTTCCGCGATAAGTGATCAGGAGTGCATTTGCTGGGTTGTATGGTTTTCATGGTTTTTTTTTAGAAATTGTCAAACTCTTCCACATTGGCTGTACCATTTAATTCCCAGTAGCAGTGTATGAATATTATGGCCTAAAATTTTATTTTCTGATGAAACAGAATTTTATTATTATTTTTATTAACTTTTGGAAACAAAGGACACTATCCAAAGCACATGCTTAATTATACACCACTAATATATAACTACTTTAGGGTATAATGAATTACTAATTTTTAAAAAATTTTTAATTTTTTATTAACATATAATGTATTATTAGCCCCAGGGTTACAGGTCTGTGAATCACCAAGTTTACACACTTCACTTCACAGCACTCACCATACCTCCCCTAATGTCCACCCCCCCCCAACCCTCAGTTTGTTTTGTGAGATTAAGAGTCTCTTATGGTTTGTCTCCCTTATGGACTGGATTTTGATCCCTCCAGAATTGATACGTAGAAGTCCTAACCTTCAGTATCTCACAACATGATTGTGTTTGGAGGTAGGGCTTTTAAAGAGGCAGTATATGTTGAAATGAAGACTTTAGAGTGGGCCTAATCCAATCTGAGTGATGTCCTTATAAGAAGAAGAAATGTGGATACACATCCTTGAGGGATATCGATTCACAGAGGAAAGATCATGTCAGGATGCAGTGAGATGGTAGTTATCTGCAAGCCAAAAAAAAGAGGCCTTAGAAGAAATCAAACCTGCCGACACCTTGATCTTGGATTTCTAGCCTCTGGAACTGTGAGAAAATAAATTTCTGTTGTTTAAGCCACTTAGTCTGTGGTATTTTGTTATAGTATCCCTGGCAGACTAATACAGTGAGTGATCCTTTTTTTTTTTCCTGCATTCTTGACAACATTTGGTTTTTGACTTTTAATTTTAGCCATTCTGATAAGTGCATTGTGAGGTCTCACTGTTGGTGTAATTTGTATTGTCTTGGTGGCTGGATGATATTGAACATCTTTTCATGTGCTTATTTGTCATCTATACATCCTCTTTGGTGAAACTCTATTCATGTTTTTTGCCCATTTTCTATTTGGACTTTTTTTTAACTGTTGGAAATTTCAGGTATTGTTTTATATTATCTAGATATTAATTCTTAGTCAGATAGGTAGTTTGAAAAATTTTTTTTCCACTCTGTAGCTTGTGTTTTTTCATTCTCTTAACATGTTCTTTCACAGCAATAGTTTTTGATTTTGATGAAGTCCAGTTTTTAATTTTTTTAATGGATTGTGCCTTTGGTGTGAAATCTTGCTTAGCTATAGATCCTGAAAATTGACTTCTGAGATTTTGAAAACTTTTTGTGAAAGTTTTAGAGTTTTTTACATTTAAGACTAGATCCATTTTGAGTTAATTTGTGTTAATTTTGTTTAGTTTTGTTAATTTTCTTTTTTTTCCTCCCATGTATATCCATATCTAGTTGCTCTAGTACCATTTGTGGGAAAGGCAGTCTTTCTGCCTTGAATTGATTTTGTACCTTTGTCAAAAAACGGGCACGTTTATAATTCTATTTCTGGGTTCTTTGTTCTGTTCCATTGACCTATATGTTTATTCTTCTGCCAGTACCACAGTCTTTTTTTTTTTTTTCTTTTTTGTCAGAGAGAGAGGGAGAGAGAGCAAGCACAGGCAGACAGAATGGCAGGCAGAGACAGAGGGAGAAGCAGGCTCCCCGCCAAGCAAGGAGCTGATGTGGGACTCGATCCCAGGACGCTGGGATCATGACCTGAGCCGAAGGCAGCTGCTTAACCAACTGAGCCACCCAGGCGTCCCTCCACAGTCTTGATTACCATAGATATATAGCATGTCTTGAGATCTGGTAGACTGATTCCTCCTACCTTATTCTTTTCTAAATTTATTTTAGCTAGCCTAGTTCCTTTGTCTTTTTTGTTTTATTTTATTTTTTTATTATTTTTTTTTTAAGATTTTATTTGTCAGAGAGAGGGAGAACAAGCAAGGGGAGCAGCAGACAGAGGAAGAAGCAGGCTTCCCGCTGAGCAGGGAACCTGATGCAGGGCTTGATCCCAGGACTCTGGGATCATGACCCCAGCTGAAGGCAGCTGCTCAACCCACTTGAGCCACCCAGGCATCCTGTTCCTTTGTCTTTTTATATAAATTTTAGAATAATCTCTCTATCTACAAAGGATCTTGATGAGAGGGATTTTGCCAGGAGTTGCTTGAAACCCATGTATCAATTTGAGGAGATATGACGTCTTTATTATATTGTGTCTTCCAATCTATGAACATGGTATCTCTCCCCATGTTTTATAGGTCTTTTTAGATTACTCTCATCAGCATTTTGTAGTTTTCAGCGTGGAAGTATTGTATGTTTTATTAGGTTAATATCTAAGCATTCTGTTATTTAGAGTGATTATAAATCGTGTTTTATTTTGTGTTCACAGGCTTATTATTAGTATATAGAAATACAGTTGATTTTTATATGATATTTTTTATCCTGCAACGTTGCTGAACTCATTTATTTTTAAAATTTTTTGATAGATTCCTTAGGATTTCTTATATAGACAAATGAGTCATCTGAAAGAAGGGCGAATTTCATTTCTTATTTATTGATCTGTATGCCTTTTCTTTCTTTTTCTTTTCTCTTTTCTTTTCCTTTCCTTCTCTTCCCTTTCCTCCCTTTCTCTTTCCCCTTTCCCTTCCCTTCTGCATTAAGTTAACTGTAGTATATACTGTCCTACTGTAATAATTTTAAAGCCACTTTCTATTTCGCATTATCTTAATTTCTGATGTCTAGTGTTATTAATATGCATACTATCTATGGTTTTGTATCCTGTAAGATTGTATTGATGTAGATTTGTCAGTACAAACAATTCATCTTGTAAAAACAGTGTAATCTTACAATATCGATAAATGCAGTTCAGTACTGTAAATGTATTTTCCTTAGGATTTTCTTTCTTTCTTTTTTTTTTTTTTTAGATTTTACTTATTTGACAGAGAGCTATATAGTGAGAGAGGAAATATAGCAGGGTGAGTGGAAGAGGGAGAAGCAGGCTCCTTGCTGAGCAGGGAGCCCGATGTGGGGCTCCGTCCCAGGACCCTGGGATCATGACCTGAGCCCAAGGCAGGCGCTTAACGACTGAGCCACCCAGGGGCCCCTCCTTAGGATTTTCTTAACATTTTCTCTAGCTTACATTATGGTAAGAATAAAGCATATGACACATATAAGATATAAAACCTGTGTTCATTGACTTTATGTTATCTGTAAAGTTTTTGGTCAACAGTAGTCTGCTAATAAAGTTTTTGGAGAGTCAAAAGTTATGTGTGGATTTTCTATTGCCTTGTTCAAGGGCCAGCTGTACTGTATTTTTCTTTTATATTCTGTTCAGTATATTTATTATTATTATTATTATTATTATTGTTAGGTCAGTGTATTTTTAAATTTCCCTTGAGACTTTTAAATAAACCCTGGGTCAGATAAGAAGTGTGTTAGTTTTTAAGTGATTGAAGATTTTCCTTTTATCTTTCCCTTATTGAGATTTTTTCTGTTGTTGTAAGAGAAGATACTTTGTATGATTTCAGTTATTTTAAATTTGTTCAGTTTTGCTTTGTGGTCCAGCGTCTTTCTTGATATGTGGTCTATGTTAGTATATGTTCCATGAGCATTTGGAGAAAAATAAATACTCTTTTTTTTCCCCCCCAAAGATTTATTTATTTATTTGACAGACAGAGATCACAAATAGGCAGAGAGGCAGGCAGAAAGAGGGGTGAAGCAGGCTGCCCACTGGGCAGAGAGCCCAGGACCCTGGGGTCATGACCTGAGCCTAAGGCAGAAGCTTTAACCCACTGAGCCACCCAGGTGCCCTGAAAAATAAGTATTCTGATGTTGATTGGTGGCGTGTTCTATAAATGTTGGATTCTGTTGGTTGATAGTGTTCTTGAGTTCTATATCCTTCTGATTTCTGTGTAGTTGGCACCTGCACATTTAGGATTGCTATGTCTTTTTGATGGATTGATCCTTTTGTCATTCTGTAATATACTTCTTTGTCTCTGGTAAATTTTTTTGTTTTGAAGTTTACTTTATGTATTAATATAGTTACTCCTTTCCTTTGGTAACATTGGGTAAACATTAGTTTACATAATTTATCTTTTTCCATTCTTTTACTTTCAACTTGCCTTTATAATATTTGAAGTGACTTTTCTTTTTTTTTAAAGATTTTTATTTATTTTAAAGATTTTATTTTATTTTATAAAATATTTTATTATTTTAGATTTTAAAGATTTTATTTATTTTAGACAGAGCACAAGCATGAGTTGGGGGGAGGGATAGAGGGAGAAGCAGACTCCCCACTGAGCAGGGAGCCTGTTGTGGGGCCCAGGACCCAGTGATCATGAACTGAGTTTAAGGCAGACATTTAACTGACTGAGCCATCCAGGCGCCCCTTGAAGCGAATTTCTTATAGACATCATATAGTTGGGTCATGTTTTTTAATTCACTGTGCTAATATGTCTGAAGGTGTTTAGATTTTATATTTAATGTAGTTGTAGATGTGTTAGGGCTTAAGTGTGCCATTTAATTTTCGTTTTCTGTTTCTCTGTTTCTCATTTTTTTTCCTCTGGATTACTTGAGAATATTTTAGAAATCCATTTTGATTTATATGTTGTGTTTTGGACATATCTCTTTGTGTATCATTTTTGGTGTTTGCTCTAGGTATTATGTTGTAAACACATGACTTACTACAGTCTATTGTTTTCATCGTCTTACCAGTTTGAGTTAACTGTAGAAACCTTACCTCCTTTTATGTTCCTTTATTCTTTCCTGTTTATAATTGTCTAAGAGTGTTTCTTGTGCATACATTTAGAACCATATCATAGAACTTTTGCTTCAACTGTCAAACATAATTTAGAAAACTCAAGAAGACAAGGAAAGTGTATTTACCCATATTTTTGTTTCCTATATTGTAAACTCATTATTTTTCTGTGTAGAGGAGTTTTTTGGCCATTAAAGTATGTTTACGGGTGACATTTATTCAGTTTTTCTTTATTTGAGAAGGTCTTGATTTCCCCCTGATTGAATGATATTTTTGCTGAGTATGGGATTCTGGGTTGACACTCTTTTCTTTTAGCCCTTGAGTAATATTGGGCTACTTCTTTCTGGCTTTCATTGTTTCTGATGAAAAATCACTGTCATTTGACTTGTTTTTCTCTTCTGGGTAAGGTTTTTTTTTTCTGGATGGTTTCTTTGTCCTTAATTTTCAGAAGTTTAATTATGATGTGACTTGGCCAGATTTCTTTGGGCAATTTCGGGTTTACTAAACTTCTTGAAACTGTAGGTTTATGTCTCTTGCAATATTTCTTTAAGTACTTTTTCAGTTGTTCCTCACCACCCCCCACCCTCTCCAGTGATATAAATGATAGGTCTTTTGTTGTCTCATGGCTCCCCGAGGATCTCTTCATTTATTTTTCAGTTAGTTTTCATTCTGTTGTTAATATTGGGTAATGTATATTCTTTCTCTTCTAGTTCAGGGATTATTTCCTCTGTCCCCACTGTTCTGCTTTGAATCCATCTAAAGAGCTTTTTCATTCAGTTACTATACCTTTTAGTTCAAGTTCCCATCTGGGAACTTTTATCTTCTGTTTCTTTGCTGAGATTTTGTTTGTTGAGGCTAGTTTTTCTTTTGTTTCAAGTATGTTTACAATTGCTCATTGAAAATTTTTATTATGGCTGCTTTAAAACCTTTATCAGATAATTCTAACAGCTTTCTATGTGGTTTTCACTTACAGGGATGGCAGGTACTGGAGGGTGAGGGCTCATTCTCAGATGAGAGTCTGGGATCCCTTCTTGGCTATCTGTGACACCATCCTGCTTGGGGGTCTAAGAGCACCTCATTACATACTCCTGAGGGTGGAATTCTGGTCTCCTCACTCAGGCTTTGGTGACATGGATAAGAGTGGGGTCACTTTTTTGTGTATTGTTTAGCTAGAATAGCGCAGTCATTATCTAAAAGTTTTGTATGTTACTAGACTGCCCTTTCCTGGTCTTTTGGCTAAGGAGAACAAGCTTTTGTTGGGGTCTTTCTAATTTTGATCTGTTGGTGTTTGCAGGTGGTCAGCATTTTAACTCCAGCTGTGAGATACATGAAGACAAAAGAAAACCCAGGGAATTCACCACTGACTTGTTCCTTCGGTCCTGAGGTCCCTAGCCAGTCTGCCTTCCTCTTTCCACCTTTCACAGACTTCTTAGGTTTGTTTTCTGTGTGAAGGTGTTCAGTTTTACCTAGTGAGAGGAATGAGAAAAGTATTCCATCTTGTCAGAAGTGGAACACCCTGTCATTCATTTTTAGTTAGTGCAAGTAGGACAGACTAATGAGTCTGTTATTCTGAGACTTCTCAGTCTGTACACAGTCTTAGCTTTTCTTCCCATATCTGAGTATTCCTGTTTGACTCCATCACACTGAACTTCCGCCTCTGTTCTATACAGATTCTACACTTGTACTGTCTTTATAACATGACCTTGATCAATTTATTCTTCTGCCTGAGATGCCTCAGTTCTTCCTCTCAAGGTATTTCCTATCACCCTGTAACTTGCAGGCTATTAGGTATTTCATTGCATCTCATCAACTGTTCTGGAGAATTTGAACCTCGAATTACTGTAAAATACTGAAATAACATATTTGTATTATAGTAGCCCCATATTCCTTTTAAAATAATAATCATAGTTTTAATTGTTGTGATTTCTGCATCACCAGCAAATGATAGTGGAGGACCTCATTTTTGTTGAGTAATGGTCTTAAGTGTTGTCATACTGCTAGATTAATTTAAAGACTTCGATTAGTTGAATAGCAGTTCTTTAAGAATAAAATGTTGTGCTAAATGATACCTTAATATTTTATTCAGTTAATAATTATGGAGTCCTAATGGTTTTGAATTCTAATTGAACATATAGTCACCTGGGGAGGTGACTACTTTGGCACACATGTCTGATTATTAGTGCTTATTCTGGAAAATAATCACCTTCCTTATTCCTAAAGAAAACAGTTCTCATGTCCAGATTCAAACCCTAGAGATTCTGATTCAGTTGACCTGTAGTGGATATTTTTTCAAAGTTCCCCAAGTGATTCTCATGTATAGCCAGATTGAGAACCACAGGTCTAGAATGATACTATCAAAAAATACGAGTATCAGTGGTTTCAGTTACTTTTAAGGTTCTATTCTGAAATTCTTCTAGCTGTGTAGTTTTGAACTTTGTCTTTCATTGTTTTTACCATAGCAGACTTTTAAAAACCCTATTGTCATTCCTACATATGACACCTGTGTGATTGTAGTATAAAGCATTGCATGAAATATGATCTGATTTGCAAAGAGAAGGCATTTAATGAAAAAAGTATTTCTTTAGATAACTTAAAATTACTGAAAAATTATTGGCTTTTTTTTTTTGCAAGATAGTTGTAGGGACACTGCAGATAATGTAGCATTCTTTTATATAATCTAACTTTGAGTATTTATTTTTTGTCAAGCACTGAGATACACAGTAAAAATATAATAACTAGTTGTAAAAAAAAAGCAATGTGCTACCAGAGCAATCAGACATTGGCAGTGATTAGTAAATATGGCACTCTAAAATGTCTTATGATAAAATTGGTAGACATGTATCATCTAAGTAGTGTATTTAACTTCAGAGGTAGACAGGACTTTAAGTTTCAATAATAAAAGCAGTTAGGGCTAAGGAAAAAAAAACACAAGTTAGAGGAGGAAGAAAGAAAAGAGGTCAGTTAGTAGAGAACACTAGAGAAAAAAAATAGGATCAAAGACAAGAATTCAATTAACTTTTATGACAACAAATCCTTTCCTCTGAGGAAGAAGAAATTAGGTGCTCTAGTTTGTTCTTTATTTTTGGGACACTTACTCAGTTTGCTTTGTTATATATGACCTTTATAAGCAAGATACACAAAGAATTATAAGATGACACTGACTTTGTTCTATAGTTAGTAATTTGCTAATTTCTGGTTTCATATGGAAACTGGCATGACTGTGAGGGGACTATTTCAAAAGAGTTGTAGTTTAAGAAAATTTTAATGCATTGTGAGAATGTTATTAGATTACTGTCAATTGTTAGATTTTTTGTTTTTCTAAATATAGTGTATGCTATAGATATAATGTTTTATTTAATGTATATTATGGAATATAAAAGTTTTAAAGGAATTTAATTCATGATCATCAAACTTTTTTTTTTTTTAAGGTGTTATTTACTTATTAGAGAGAGAAAACATGTGCACATGAGCAGGAGTAGAAGCAGAGAGATAGGTATAAGCATAGTGCATGCTCAATGTGGAGCCTGATGTGGGACTCGATCCCACTACCTTGAGATCATGATCTGAGTTGAAATCAAGAGTTGGATGCTCAACCCATTGAGCCACCTAGGCACTGCATGGTCATAGGACTCTTGAGGGAAGCTCAAGAGAAGGCATTTGTTTTCAGTATGCCAGCAGTTTCCTGTGGGTGTATTAGTGTCATTATACTTACAGAATCATTTCAAAATTTGTTGCCAGAGTTGTATCTCTGTCCTTCTAATAAGCAATAAAGGTACCAATGCCCGTGGACTCTTTGTCTTTGGTGAACAGTTGTAGAAGAGGTTCTACAGACAATGAGGGGAGATTTTGAAGTACCCTTTATTGCTACTGAAAGTAGGCATTTAGACCTTCTAAAGGTACGTCTAAAGGCCTACTTTGGCACACATGTCTGATTATTAGTGCTTATTCTGGAAAATAATCACCTTCCTTATTCCTAAAGAAAATAAACTGTATCTTGATGAAAATTACCACTTAAAATGTCTTCCAACTAATTCAGCCATTTCTCTCTCTTTTTTTTTTTTTCTTTTTATTATTTGTCAGAGAGAGAGAGAGGGAGAGAGAGCAAGCACAGGCAGACAGAATGGCAGGCAGAGGCAGAGGGAGAAGCAGGCTCCCTGCCAAGCAAGGAGCCCGATGTGGGACTCGATCCCAGGACACTGGGATCATGACCTGAGCCGAAGGCAGCTGCTTAACCAACTGAGCCACCCAGGCGTCCCATTTCTCTCTCTTTTTTAGAAAAGATTTAGTTTATTTATTTGACACAGAGAGAGAGAGATCACAAGTAGGCAGAGAGGCAGGCGGGGGGGGGGGATGCTGGCTCCCTGCTGAGCAGAGACCCCCCCCTCCCAGTTGGGGGCTCTATCCCAGGACTCTGAGATCATGACCTGAGCCGAAGGCAGAGGCTTAACCCAATTGGCCACCCACACGCTCCCCCCTTTTAAAATAATTATTTATTGAGTTCCTTTTATGCTCCACACGCTGCGCTTGTCATAGGATAGACGTCAAAGTAAAGTAAAATTGGCCCAGTCTCTGAACTTCTGGAACATATCCTGTGAATAACAGATGCTAAAGTTTGTACTTGGAAATATAGGCTGTGATAGAAACATGAAGGAAGGGCCAGGTAAGCAAAGGTCAGATCATGCCTGGTCCTAAGACAGAGTGACCATTGGAAAAACCAGAAGGTTTTTATCAAGACCAGAAGGAGATATCAAGGATGTCAACAGCAGTGCTAATTTTTATAGTTATGATTTTGCATATTTGTATGCAAAAGTGACAGCACTTTTTCCATGGAAGCTTTAACATGGATTATTGATAATTTGAGCATTGATAATTGAGCATCTCTCTCTGAAAATTAGAAAGCAGTTTCATTTTCCCTATAATGTGTATATCATGAAGTAGTGCAAGTGTAATGATTGTAGTATTTTTCTTTAAACTTCTTTGTGATAGATTATATAATCAATTTAGTTTTAGATAGAGAAAACAAGATTAAGAAGTTTTTAGATTTTTAATATTTTTTTTTTTTTTTTTATTTGACAGAGATCACAAGTAGGCAGAGAAGCAGACAGAGAGAGAGAGAGAGAGAGAGAGAGAAGCAGGCTCTTGGCTGAGCAGAGAGCCCGATGCGGGACTCGATCCCAGGACCCTGAGATCATGACCTGAGCCGAAGGCAGCGGCTTAACCCACTGAGCCACCCAGGCGCCCCGAGAAGTTTTTAGATTTTTATAGGGTTGAATTTAAATCAGGACTTAACTGCTTTTAAAGTACTTTAGCCAAAACAGTGATTCTTGTACTAATTATTAGGAAGTAAAATTCCTTTTGGTTTCCTATTATTTCATTTACATAAATTTACTTTAGTTTCATTTCATGATTTAAAGGCCTATGAAAGGGGCTCCTGAGTGGCTCAGTGGGTTAAAGCCTCTGCCTTCAGCTTGGGTCATGATCCCAGGCTCCTGGGATCAAGCCCCACATCGGGCTCTCTGCTCAGTGGGGAACCTGCTTCCCTTCCTCTCTCTCTCTGCCTGCCTCTCTGCCTACTTGTGATCACTGTCTGTCAAATAAATAAATAAAATCTTAAAAAAAAATTAAAGGCCTATGAAAAACAAAGTTCTTAATCATCAAACCGTAGAAAATAAAAATTAAAAAATGACATTGGATTATTTGTTTTTCAGAGATAAATGCAAAAAACCCTTACATTTAGGGCTTGTTCTAATTTATATTAAATAACAAGCAAAAGCACATGTCATCTCCCCTGTGAAATATTTATTAGTTTTATGATTATTTTTTATTTTCTCAACTTTTATTTTTCAACATATAGATTGAGGCTTTCTTAACTTTTTTTTTAAACCTCTATTCTCATAATTTGTGTATTTATAAATGTAATTACTCATGTTAATAAACTACTTGAGGACCTATTGTATTCTAAGTTAATTCAGCAAATGAGCATAACTTAATCCTGTTTGTCACTGAGTCCCCATTCATCTTAGAATGGGAGATAGTTATGCTGTGTGACAAGATAAAAGAGATGGCAGAAGATAAAATAGTAATACTAGGAAGGGAGAGAACAGTTACTTATCCTGACATTGAGTATTGTGTCAGGGAAGCTTTCACAGACAAGGTGAAGCTAAGATAAGTTTTAAAGAATAAATGAGAATTTCTTTGACTAGATAGAGAAGGGTATTTCAACAGAGAGAGCTGCACATGCTAGAACACAAACAGTTAAATAGCACTGCAAGTTCAGAGAACTGGACTTGGTTTCTTGCTGATGAGAAGAACATTAGGTAAAGAGAGTCAGGGGCATGTTCTGGAAGGACTGAAGGCTGACTCCAGAGTTGACCATGGAGGACTGTTCAGGATTTTCTAGTAGAGTAGTGAGGTGATTAATTTTGCAAGCGTGCAAAAGACGAGATTCTGAAGTAGGGAATCTTTCAGAGGTTATACAGTAATTGAACCTTTGGGGTGTTGAAGAGAAGAAGGTAGAGCTGACAGGTTATATGACCATTGATATAGAGGTTTCAGGAAAAGAATAACTTGAAGGTCTCTCTTTGGTTTTTGGTTTCAGTTTTTATAATAATGTGTGTGTGGGTGCACACATGTTGGGGAATGATGTAGAAAGGCTTATTATCAAATACTTAATTTTACCCAGTTTTTAAATTTTCAAGTAACTTCAGACATACAGAAAGATTGCAAAAATAATTCAAAGAATTCTATATATTCCTTAGCCCCAATTCACTAAATGTTGACTTTTTATCACATTTGCTTTTTATAAAGCAGTAAATATATATATGTATATATATATATATATATATATATAGAAAAGAAAAGAAAAGAAAATATCCTTGGTTTTTAGGAATGCTTCCTGAACCATTTGAGAGCAGTTGCGGACATTATGTCCTTTCTCCCCTAAATACTTCAGGATGCATTCCTAAAAACCAAGGATATTTTCTTTTCTTTTCTTTTCTTTTTTTTTTTTAAAGATATTTTCTTATATAACCACAGTACTATAACCAAAGTCAGAAAATTAACTTTGAGGGGCGCCTGGGTGGCTCAGTGGGTTAAAGCCTCTGCCTTCGGCTCAGGTCATGATCCCAGGGTCCTGGGATTGAGCCCCACATCGGGCTCTCTTCTTGGCGGGGAGCCCGCTTTCTCCTCTCTCTCTGCCTGCCTCTCTGCCTACTTGTGATCTCTGTCAAGTGAATAAATAAAATCTTAAAAAAAAAAAGAAAGAAAATTAACTTTGATAAAACAGTGTATTGGTTTTATTCAGATTTTGCTGAATTTTATAACATCCTTTGAGTAAAGAAGAAACTTTTTTTTTCCTGGCATAGATTCCAGTCTAAGAGTGTGTATTATTTTCTCATGTCATACCTTTTAAATCTTTCATTTAGAACACTTCGTTGGTCTTTCTTTGTGTTTCATGATAGGACATTTTTGAAGAATATATGTCAGTTGTTTTGTAGAAATATTGCACCATTTGAATTTGTCTGACATTTCCTCTTGATTAGGTTTAGGTTATACGGTTTTGGCTGGAATACTACAGAAGTGTATCTGTATATCTTATCTGGAGGCCCATGCTATTGTTTTTCCAGTACTGGTGATGTAAATTCTTATCATGTGGATATGGTGGTGTCCTCCATGTTTCCCCACTGTAAACTTACTTTTTTTTTTTCCCCCCTTTGTAACTAATAAGTATCTTTAGGGGAGATGCCTTGAGAATCTCAAAATATTTGATTTTTCATAACTTTTTTACCTATGTGTTTTATCATACAATAATTCTTACCTGAATTATTCTGTGTTCTTCTGACATGTACCTATAAATCTTTGAGTAACTTTATGTTCTAGCAACAAGATTTTCCAGAGTCAATTTACATATTCTCCACTGGCCTTAGAATATGCCATTTTTTCAAGGAGTCCTGATTTTTTTTAATGGTAATAATAGTTAGAAATCATGATCCAGGCACCTATGCTCATTGCTACTGAGATGTTATTGATTTTAGACCCTTGTATTAGGGTTCTCCAGAGAAACAGAACCAGTAGGACATATGCATAAAGAGATTTATCATTAGAAATTGGCTCCTGTGACTATGGAGGCTTCAGGCATAGCTTGCTGGTAGGATGGCAGGCTCTGGAGACCAAGGGAGAAGAATGATCCAGTTCAAAAGCCATCAGGCAGGAAGAGTTGATGTTGCAGATTAAGTCTGAAGGCAGTCTATTAGGGAATTCTCTCCTGTTAGGGAAGGGTCAGTCTATTTGTTTTATTTAGGCCTTCAACTGATTGGATGAAGTTCACACACAACACAGAGGGCAATCTGCTTTACGACTGAAGTGTTACTATCATCAAAAACACCCTTGCAGAAACATTCAGAATAATATTTAATCAAATATCTGGGCACTCTGTGGTCAAGTCAGATTGACACATAAAATTAATCATCAGAACCCTCTCAGTGGACAGAGCTGAGGAACATGTACACAAACTCACACACACAGCTCTATATCTAAATGTTTTAAAAGCTGTGATTACATATTAAGGTTTTGTATTCCAGCCATTATTATGGGGTGCATTCTAGGCTCCCTCCCTGCTTCCATATTTGTAACTCCATTTGACAGTGAGAAATCTGACTCTCATTACTTATTTATTTCCTCAATCCTAGAAAAAACAGAAAGTAATTCAGAATTGCTACTCCGTAATGTTGTAAAAAACAAACAAACCCATTTACTGGTGTTCAGTATTTACAGTTTTGTTTTGTTTACAGCCTGAGGGTATGTAGTAAAAATACGGTATTCAGAAGTTACTTGGGTTAGTTTTTCCCCTTTTCCACATTTAGTGTAGTATGTTTGTCATTTGAAATGCTACTAGAGACATTTTTTTCTTTTTGATTTCATTTTGGTTATTATTTTTTCTCTCATTTTTGTTGATCTTGTTATATTTTTTTTAGTATGTGAAACATTAGCATGGTTTCAAAAGTCAGAACTACATGAATCAGCTCTT
Source organism: Enhydra lutris kenyoni (assembly GCF_002288905.1). Classification (NCBI taxonomy): domain Eukaryota; kingdom Metazoa; phylum Chordata; class Mammalia; order Carnivora; family Mustelidae; genus Enhydra; species Enhydra lutris. The sequence continues at coordinate 75,162,882 of NW_019154085.1, read as the reverse complement.
CTCCTTTTCCAGCCTCCTATGTTTGGCACACAGTCTCCCCTGTTTTCTGTAGGCAACTACTCTAGTTTCTCATTTATCCTTTGTTTCTCTGCACACAATGAACAGATAAATGTATATATTCTTTTTTCTTTTTATTACCTAAAAAGTAACACACTGTAAAAACTTGTTTGTGTTACTTTTTTTCACTTAACAGTCTACTAGATACGCTTGTTAGTTCATAGAGCTCTTCATTCTTTTTTAGAGCTGCATAGTACTCCATTGTGTGGCTATACCCATTCTTTATTAAAATACTCTATTACTTCTGGACGTGCAGGTTATTTACAATTGTATTTTCCAACTCTGTATGTACTGTAGTGAATTAATCTTGTGTAACATGTATTTTTTTTGTATTTTTATATTTTTGAAAGCATATCTTCCCCCTTATATATTTCTTATTTTGCATATTTGTGCTTTCTCTTTTTTTCCCTGAGTTAACCTTGTGTATTTTCTTAATTTAAAAATTCCCTAGGACTTCAATTTATGAATTAGATATACTTTTTTTTCGAATTCTCTACCTCATTAATTCCTTTTTTATCATTTCCATCCTTGTGTTTTCCTCTGATTTACTGTGTTCATTTTGAACGAGGAACTTACTATTTTTACTATTGATATAAATGTTCACAGTTCCAGATTTTCCTCTCTTCAGTGCATTAGATGTATCATTTTGATATTAGTTTTGAAAATCTAATTTTCGTTTTACTCAAGATTTGCTTGGTAGTAGAAAATTCTAAATTTTTGAAGTAGAATACCGTGATTATTTTTGATTTTGTTAGTAATGTCCAGTTTTTTTAGAATTGTAATCAGTGTTTATATCATGAAATATACTGTTGCTTTCTCTAAGACCTACAATATGACCACTTTTTTTTTTTTTTTTTGGTGGTCAGTATTCATGTCCTTGGAAGGAAGTAGAGTTTTTATTATCAGGCTGTAAAACTTGATATATACCTATAAGAGGTATCTTATTTATGTTATATAAGTTTATATTCTCAGTAATTCTTATATTCTAAGTTAACTTCCTGTGTGTGTGTTGGTTTTATGTATTATTAAAGTTGTTTTCTGTATCTTTGTGTGCCTGTAGTTTCTGCTTTGTAAAGGAAGTTGTTTTTTGATGCATACATATTCTTACTTGTTATGCATCTTCCTTGGATATTGTGGCTTTTAACAAAGTTTCTCTGTCATATTTATTGCTTTTTGGCTTGAATTCCTTAGTATCAAGATCACTGTTCCTGGTTTCTTATTGTTTCTATTTGCTTGATATGCCTTTGCCTATCCTTTTATTTTTTAGTCTTTCTGATTTGCTTTGTTTTAGGTTATCAGTTATCTCTTTACATAGCAATTAGTGAGATCTTTTTTAATGAGTCATATTAAAATCATTTTCTTTTAATGACTTGAATATGATCTCAATTGTCAAATTATTTTATGTTATAAAAACTTTACATTATGTTATGTTTTTCTTTGTTTATGATGTGCTTTCATCTAAAGAAATTCTTTGGATATAATGAATTTTTTTTGTTGGTACAGAAGCTACTTAAATATTTTGCTTATTTTCTTGTTTTTTTTTCTGCTATTCTTTGTTAGTTTTTAATGGTATGTTTTGTTTCTTATTCTTATTTCAACAGTGAGTTTATTTTACATTTTTTTCCTCTGCCATTTTTAGTTGCATTTTATCTACTTCGCCTTCAAAACTTTGTTTTGCTTTTAGGTTTACAAATAAATATATTAAACCCTCACCATCAGTTCTTTGCTTGAGTTTCCTAGTTACCCACTGGTTAGATATAGCTCAATTTCTAGTAGATTTCTGAAGAAGAGCTCAGGGCACAGTTTTCCCTAGTTCTTGGATATTTAAAGTATTTTGGTAGCCTTGCTACTAGAAAGACAGCTTGGCCAGAAATAAAATCCTTGGTTCACACTTACCACGTTTACAATGTGGTCTTGAAGTGTATACATGTATATATATATATATTTTTTAAAGATTTTATTTATTTATTTGGCAGAGAGGCAGACAGATGGGGAGGGGGAATCAGGCTCCCTGCCGAGCAGAGAGCCCGATGCGGGGCTCAATCCCAGGACCTCGAGACCATACCCGAGTCGAAGGCAGAGGCTTAACCCACTGAGCCACCCAGATGCCCCTGAAGTGTATATTGTTTATGAGAACCCTTTTGCCAGCCTTAGTTTTCCTTTTCCTTTTTTTTTTTTTTTTAATGTAGACTTCACACTCAATGTGGTGGATCCAGTGCTCAGTGTGGAGTCCAATGTGGGGCTTGAACTCATGACCCTGAGATAAGACTGGGGCTCAGATCAAGAGTCAGATGCTTAATCAACTGAACCACACCTGGGCCCCTACCAGTCTTAATTTTCTTGTTCTTTTAAGTTATTTCATCTCTTTGCTTGGAATACCTGGTCTTACTTATTTTTCCTTTTATTTTTTTAAGATTTATTTATTTAGAGCATGCACGCTTATGAGAGCAAGAATGGGGGTAGGGGCAGAGGGAGAGAAGTAGAGAGAATCTCAAGCAGGCTCCATGCTTAGTGCAGAGTCCAATATGGGCTCTGTTTCAGGACCTTGAGATTATGACCTGAGCCAAAATCAAGACTTTTGGATGCTAAACGGACTGAGCCACTCATGTGCCCCTTCTTTTCTTTTTTAATTTTAAAGTCTAATAGTCTTACTGGAATTTGTCTTAGAGTTTATTGTAGCAGTTCAGTTTTCCCTGCCATCTAGTGGGTCTTTTGTTTCTGAAGTTTTTTGGATTATAGTTTAAAATATTAGTTCCATTCCAGTGTTTTGTTTTTCTTTAGGGGCTTCACTTACACATAATTATATCTTCTTTGTCTCTCTTCCATATCAAAACTTTCTATTTTTACTTTATTATCTCATTTTCATTCTCTTCTTTCTTTTACTGTTTTCTTCAGTGTGTTTTATTAAATTCTTACTTGAATTTATTGTGAAGCAGCATATAATTTTGTCTTCAATCCTGATGTGATTTTCTCTTTATTTTTTTAAGGTTTTATATGTTTGAGAAGGGGGGGAGAGAGAAAGAGAGAGAGAAAGAAAGCATGTGCACATGAGCAGGGAGAGAGGTAGAGGGAGAAGCAGACTCCCTGCTGAATAGGGAGCCTGATGTGGGGCTCCATCTCAGGACACTGGGATCATGCCTGACCTGAAGGTAGATGCTTAATTGATTAAGCCACCCAGGGACCCCTTTTTCTTTTATTTCTTAACTGAGGTTAGTCATCTCTTTTTTTCATATCTTTTTGCTTTTGTCATTTTTAGGTTTTTACAAATTTTTTTTTTTAAGATTTTATTTATTTATTTGACAGACAGAGATCACAAGTAGGCAGAGAGGCAGGCAGAGAGAGAGGGGGAGGCAGGCTCCCTGCTGAGCAGAGAGCCTAATGCGGGACTCGATCCCAAGACCCTAAGATCATGACCTGAGCTGAAGGCAGAGGCTTAACCTGCTGAGCCACCCAGGCACCCGTAGGTTTTTACAAATTTTTGATTCAGAGTGTTTTTTCATATTCCAAATGCCCATTTAAAGAGATATAATTCAGTTTGGGATGTTTATTAAAGTTTCTGCTTCATTGTTGTTTGGGGGGTACGTTTCATCAGCTTAATTTTTCTGATTTCATTTTTTATAGTAGTAGTATATAGATTAAGATTGCTTATTCCTCTGTATTTCTGTGAGCAAGGCTGATGTTTTTGGGGGGGGCCTTATAAAAAGAATACTAAATCAAGAGTACCCTCTCGGTCACTGTAGCAAAGTATAGTTTGTTAGACATCTTTATTTCTTCTTGTAGGGGAAAGGATTGAGTCTCTCAGTTTGCCTCAGTGGTAGATTCATGGTAGATTGCTGGGAGGTGTAAGAATCAGTCCTAGGAAAGGGCTCTGGACGGGTGATAGGTGTGGTCCCTTTAATTTTAAGCGTTGAAGCGGGTATAATGAGCTTAAGTTAAAAGGGGGATTTAAAGAGACAATTCTGGCATATCACCCACCCAACACAGAACTGCAGCTGGGCCTTCTTGAGGTACTGAAAACCAGGGTGAGATGTAAAGCAATTTGTCACAGCTAATAAGGGACAGAGTCAGGATTTGACCCCTTGTCTGACTTTCCTCTTAATCATGACCCCCTGCTGCCTCTGCTTGTTTTCAGGAGTTCCATGAACAGTATTGAAGTCATTAAAAGTGAGAAGTGCTGCTTTGTGCCTCCTACCTAAAGTGGTATGCTTTGTACTAGAAGCACTGGTCACATCAAGAAGGCCCTTTTAAACTTCATTCATTTTTTTAAACAGTCGCCATTTCTTCTCTTTTAAAAATATTTTGATTTGTTTAATTGCTGTTGTCACAATCTCACATCTAGAGTATAATATTGGGTGATGGCAGAAATTACATTGCCTCGATTATTAGAAATATTTGCTAGTGAAGGGGCGCCTGGGTGACTTAGTCGGTTAAAAAGTGTCCGATTTTTGGTTTCAGCTCAGTCTGTGGGATTGAGCCCCACGCAGAGCTCTGCACTCATTGTGGAGACTGAGATTCTTTGCCCTCTGCTCTTCCCACCTGCTTGTGCATTCTCTCTTTCTAAATAAATGGAATCTTAAAAAGAAACGAAGGAAGGAAGGAATTTTTTTTTTTTTTTTTTTTGCTAGCAAAAACTTCTTTTTGACTGTCTAGAGGAATCCCAGAGTTTCCTCTATGTTTCTTTTGTGAATTTTATAGATCAGGTAATCTGCCCAGTGAGATGTGGGTGCTAGAATTGGGAGCCATCTAAATATTGCAAGAAAGAAATAGGAGCTGGGAAGTATTTATAGATACTAAAGTGAGCAAATGAGTTAGTTAGGGGAGGGGATGATGGTGAATACGTAAAATTGAAGATATAATTCAGAAAATGGAAAAATATTCATGTTATATTTAGTGATTTTTTTCCCAAGTGTTGAAATATAGATAATGAAAACTCACTTAGGCTCTAAAGGTAGTAAAAAGTTAAATAAGCTGGTTCTAAAAGCCAGAAGTTAGAATGGGTTACAGCATAAAGAAGGCTTTATAAAGTGCCTCTCTCCATTCATGATCCTGATGCTCCAGGTCCCAAGATGTTTCAGTAAAGGTTCCTGAACTATGTAATTTAATATTCTGCTCAAAGTAAATGCATGCTCTATTCATAGTGCTTTGTCAAGTTTAAAATTACCTAAGCTTGTTTTTCTTACTCTTTCTCCTGTTTCCTAATTATTCTGCCCAGTGACTCCTAAATGAGAAAGCCATGGTGGGATCATGAGAAGGGAGTTAATTCAGCAAGTATTGTGCACTGGTCATGTGCCAAGTGTTGTCCTAGGCAAACACACATAGTCAAACAAATTGAACTCCATCACCTACTTTAGATTTCAGAAATAATCTTTTTGGTTCTGTTGACTATGTAGCTAAAATAAATTGATATTAAATTTGGAACTGTGCTCTCACCTGTTGAAATGTGTTGCATGCAAAACCTTTGGACTGTTTTAGGATTAAACAATATGATATTGATTCTTCACCTAAGAGATCTGCCTGTCTTGGACCAACCACTGCTCTTCACACATTACAGTGAATGCCTGTTGTGGACATATGCTTTTCTTAGTAATTTATTCACTTAAAAAAGAGTATGGTATGGTGATGGTGGTGGAGGGAGGGAGAGACTGCTGAGGAAATGACCCCAGTCACAGAGAACAACCTGAAGAGACTGGAAACCAAGTTCTCTAGTGCCAACAGAACAGCAGAAACAAGGATCCTGCCTGCCTGCCTGCTTCTCTTTATCTTCTGGTTTCTGCCTTTGACAGAATTGGTCTCCTCCTCCTCAGCAGTTTTACATGAGGATTTGTGAGCTACATGAGGTTGGGCAGGGGAACTTTTCTTTATTTCACTAAGCCTAGTTTCCTCAGCTCTTAAATAGTGACAACATTACTTCTAACAGGATTGTTGTGAGTTATAAATGAAGCAGTGTTGCAAAGTGATTAGGATACTGTTTTGTAAAACATTCTAGTAATGTTACTCATTGTTACTTTTTATTTGGAGGTATAAGGAAATACACAGGTAAGTAATTGAAGATTCTACCTTTTAGGATAGGTGTTATTTTAAAGTGACTTGCATTCAATTTTAAGCCTTTGATATTTAGGGCCTACAGAACAGTCTTAGTATTGTTTTAGTTCAAAGGCACATTTTATACTTTTCTCAAAAGCAGTCTTGATTTGTTTTAAAACATGATGATGCTCTAGATTGGATATTTGTGTCCCCCCAAAATTTATATGTTGAAAGATAATCCCTGATGTGATGATATTTGGAGGTGGGCCTTGGGAGGTGACTAGTGCTCTTATAAACGAGACCCCAGAATGCTCTCTTGCCCTTCTTACCATGCGAGGACACACATAGAGGATGGTCCTCTTGTGGGTCAGGAAGTGGGTCTTCACTACACACCTGTGTATTGATCTTGGACTTCTCAGCTTCCAGAAATGTAAGAAATATCTGTTATTTGTAAGATACCCACTCTATGGTATTTTGTTACAGCAGCTTAACCAGAACTGTGAGAAATAAATTTCTGTTGTTAATAAGCCACTCAGTCTGGTATTTTTGTTATAGCATCTCAGGCAGACTAAGACAGTTTCCTTATCAATAAAATGAAAAACTTGGAGTGAATGCTGTCTATGATTCTATGATTTACAAATCTGTTAATTTCTGTATGATCTTGGGGAAATTCTCTGTGCCTCACTTATCAAAAAAATAGACATGCTAACAAAGTAGTCTGTTGTTGTGAGGATGAAATAATATTCTTGAACATAAAAAAAAAGTAACAGGATGTATTGAGTTACTTAAAGATGTGGCCATTTTAGCCTTGGGAGGGAATGCTTTGGCTATGGCCTGTGATGAATCAGTGGTAGTAAGTCAGTAATTAGTGGAGGAAGGAAAATTTATCTGCTGATAGATTTATTGAGTACCTACCATCCTGGAGTATATTAAATGCTATTTTTTTAGCTCACCTAATCCTCAGTCCTGTGAGTTAGTTCATTGATTATACTCATAAGAGAAATTGAAGTAATTACCTAAGCCACCTACTTCGTAAATGGCTGCTTTGAAATCACACCTTGTCCCCAAGGCCATGATCTTTACCATTGCACTAAACTGCCTTTTGGAAAGAATAGCTCTTTGGAACAGAATCCCATGGCAGAAAAGTTTTCAGTGGGGGAAGTCTTTGCTTGGGAAAAGGTAGCTAGTATTAACAGTCCTAATGAGGTATAAAAGAGGTGATCATTTTATAAATAGTTTTTCATGTGTCTTATATTACTTTGTTCCATTGATGGTGAAGTGACATTTCAGTTAGTGGACAAGTTAAAGGGTTTGCAGTATGTTCAGTATTGCATTTGTAGTTTTGTAGTTTCACTTCAAAAAAATACGTTACATTATACATTGTTTTTTTAAACGAGATGTTTAGTATGATGGAAAACAACTCTTTTACATGTTCCACTGGCTTCTTTCTGCCAGGTAATACTGTAATTCCATTTTTGAGTAGTTTTCCATTGTATTAGTTAACTTAAATACTTTAAAACATTTTTTAGTATTTTTTTACTTTTTTCCCAGGGTGGTGTTTGGTATGTGTCTTAAATTGACAACATATAAACAACAGAATGTGGTAGTGCCAGAATCTCAGTTCATGTTTTATGTATATTTCAGTTGAACAAAAGTTCTCTTGTGAATGTGTGGTATCCAACATATAAATGATTGGATACTAAAATTAATTTTTATGCCAATTCTTTGGAATTAGGAATCTGATGATACATGTGAACCTTTGTTCAGATTCATTAGACTGTTAATATCTGGGATATTGGATTTTGTCTGAGATCATCTCTATGAAAGGCATGTATGTCTTTGCCAAGGATAGAGGAAAACCACTTTTTTCTAGGGTAAAGGTTAAGAGAGAAGAAGTTTGGTGATTACCCAAAGAAATTCTGAGATCAAGAGAAAGGCAAGAGATACCTATAGCAGGTAAAGAGGGTTTGAAATCTTGAAATGAGAGTTTGTGAAGTTATTATGGCTGGATGTGCTTTTTCCTTTGGTGATGGAGGGAGACCTACCCAGCAGGTGAACTCGATGGACATATTCATTGCCCTGGTAAAGGAAGTGGTCCAGGCTTCTTGGAGCTCAGGAAGACTGAGATGCAGAAACTGTGCTGGTAGAGAGCTTATCTGAGATCTTTGGAATGGGCTACTCTATAGCTGGGGAGGCCAGAAATATCTTTACCTTCCTGGGATTCTTCAATCCTGATTCATTTCACTAAAGCAATATTCCCTTTTCCTGCTCCCCCACTTTTAGTGAAGAAGCAGCCAGACTCCTGAGTGTATCACTACACAGACAAGAAGAACCAAAGATTTGAAAAATTTATGCAGTTGAGGAATTTTAAAGTTGGACTTTCAAAAAATGGAGGTTTGCAGCTGCTAAGGGTTTGGTAGAATAGCTAGAGTTGTGGAGAAATCTTTAAGGAACTGACTTCCCTCTGTTTCTTGACCTTCTGATATTTTCATAGCAAACTCAAAATATTTCTCTTTCTAACCTTTCTTCCTTTTTTCCTCCCTTACTGAATAAACTAGGTCCTGATACAGTTATATTATAGAAATTATAGTTTTGGCTAGATGTGTATTATGGTGCAAGTTTATTGTTATTAATATAATAATGTTTATATTAATTATGGTAATAATATAATTAATATATATTATATAGTATACGTATAATAAAATTAATGATAATTATTATTTAATCACTTGTTTAAAATCTATTAAAAAGGGTTGTTCTTTCATTTAGAATTGTCAATATTATTGCAAAACCAGATTAGTAATCATATACTGGCATAATGAAAAATTACATAAATTTTTAACTCTTGATCTGCTTCACTGTTGTGTTATTGTAAATCTGGATAATGTTTACTTCGAAATGTATAATTTCGTATATGGATATGTAGAGTGATGTATCTAGTATCTATATGTGTGCTTGCTTATTTTCATCCCCAAGATTGCTCTTATTTCATAACAGCAGTTGAAGGTATTTCTAATCTGAATTTAAGGACAGCTGCAATATTTCTTCTGGAAATGCAGGCTAAGGAGCCAACATTCTGATTTTGTTCATCGCCATTATGTGTCTACATGATGTAGACTTATTAGAGATGATTTAGTTAGCCTTAGGCTATCTAATGGGTTTTCACTGGTTGTTAAAGCTCTTTGAAGAATCTAACTAAATTTTCCAAATAAACTGGTTGATTTATATTTATTGAGAGAGGAGTTCCAGTGCACCCACTCATATCATCAATTACAATCTGTTATGAAGTGTAATTTGCCCAGTCTTGATTAAAAGGCTTGCAAGTCTCTTTTCCTGACCCTCAGCACATCCTCTGCTGCCCTCTAATGGCTGCCCATTGGTAGCATCATTGTTGTCCCTCAAACCACCATCATGGACCTGCCTTTCTCCAGCGTCTAGCAATTATATGCCTCCTGGATCTGTGAGAGACTGTCCCAGTAGAGAGAAACTGGGAAGAGCTTCTTTGAAGGAAAAACATGCACATATGATCCTATGATTGCTCCACACTTGTGGTGATGTTAAGATTTGTAGGGTGTTTGTTTTATATATTTCTTTATTTGTTCATTTATTTATACATTCATTTATTAGATTTTTTTTGAATGCCAGGTCTGACTAGCACCTAGCGTTGCCTAGATCTATTAGGTGCTCATTATAGTTTTGTTAAATGAGGAATGAATGAGTGAGTAATACAAAGATAAATCAGAGAAGATCTCTGGCCTTGGGGAGACAAGATACCAATTTACCTGTTTGGCTGTCCCAATTTTTCCTCTTTTAATGCTCCAGGATCTTGGGAGAGATGTTCAAAGTAGAAGATGGATACAAATAATAGTTGAAACTTAGTCTCCTTTACATATCTAATTCTCAGAATTCATCATCTCTAATTGTAAAGGGCTCTGTTTAATTTGCTTGCTTTGTTTATTTATTTATTTTCCCACTCATATGATGTGCTTAGAGTAGTGAAATTCATAGAGACAGAGAAGAGAATGGTTGCTTCTTTTCTTGTTTGAGAATATGATCCACTCAGGTATATTTATCTGAGTTAATATATTAACTATATATATATATATATATATATATATATATATATAGTATATATAATATGTAATATATTAAAGTTGTGAAAAATAATGGTCTGTATCTATCTTATTGGAGAAGAGCATGAACGGATACCTTTGTGTTGTATAACATTTTATTGTGGTGATGGTATTGGGTGATTGTATTTCGCAAGATTTTCCTTTATTTTTTGTGTTTTGCACTTTAACTGTTCTGTGAGATAGAAGATAACCAGAGATAGGCAATTTTTTTTAAATTTTTTTATTTATTTGACAGAGAACACAAGTAGGCAGAGAGGCAGGCAGAGAGAGGGGGGGAAGCAGGCTCCCCACTGAGCAGAGAGCCCGATGCGGGGCTCGATCCCAGGACCCTGGGATCATGACCTGAGTCGAAGGCAGAGGCTTTAACCCACTGAGCCACCCAGGTGCCCTGGCAATTTTTTTTTTTTTAAATGGCTGTGCTAATGAGTTGAAAAATCTAAAACAAGTAACTTTTGAAAAACTATTTAATTGGAACTAGTAGTACAGTAATTATTTTCATTACCCATCTCCTTTGTGATGGGGACAATGAAAAATCAGTGGAAAGCAGATTCTAGAAGGATAAACATCACAGCTTTCTTTTTTCTTAATTTTTCTATTTTTCAAAGTTTTTTTTTAAGGGAGAGAGAGAGTGGGTGGAAGTAGTTGGAGGGGTAGAGGGAGAGGGAGTGAGAGAATCTTTTTAAAAATTGTTTTATTTAAATTCAATTTAGGTAAGGTATACTGTATTATCTGTTTCAGGGGTATTAGTGATTCATCAGTTCCATACAACACCCAGTGCTCACCATATCAAGTCCTTCATTAATGTGCATTATCCAATTACCCCATCCCCCCGTCCACCTTCCCTCCAGCAACCCTCAGTTTGTTAACTACAGTTAAGAGTCTCTTGTGGTTTTCTTCTCTCTCTGTTTTTATTTTATTTTATTTTCCTTCCCTTCCCCTACATTGATCTGTTTTAAGTTCCACATATGAGTGAAATCATATGGTATTTGTTGTTTTCTGACTGACTTATTTCACTTAACATAATACCTTCTAGTTCTATCCATGTCATTGCAAATGGCAAGATTTCATTCTTTTTGATGGCTGAGTAATATTCCATTGCATATCTAGATAGATAGATAGATAGATAACACATCTTTATCCATTCACGTGTCAAAGGACATCTGGGCTCTTTCCATAGTTTGGCTGTTGGGGACATTACTGCTGTAAACATTGGGGTGCACATGACCCTTAGAATCACTATGTTTGTATCCTTTGGATAAATCCCTAGTAGCTCAATTGCTAGGTCATAGGGTAGTTCTATTTTTAACTTTTAGAAGAACCTCCATACTGTTTTCCAGAGTGGCTGTACCAGTTGGCATTCTCACCAGGTCTGTAAAAGGGTTCTCTTTATTCCCCATCCTTGCCAACATTTGTTGTTTCCTGACTTACTAATTTTAGCCATTCTGACTGGAGTGAGGCAGTATCTCATTGTGGTTTTGATTTGTATTTCTCTGATGATGAGTGATGTGGAACATTTTTTCATGTGTCTGTTAGCCATAAGAGAGAATCTTTTATTTTATTTTATTTTTTTTTTTAAGATTTTATTTAGTTATTTGACAGAGATCACAAGTAGGCAGAGAGGCAGGCAGAGAGAGAGAGGAAGGGAAGCAGGCTCCCTGCTGAGCAGAGAGCCCGATGTGGGGCTTGATCCCAGGACCCTGAGACCATGACCTGAGCCGAAGGCAGAGGCTCAACCCGCTGAGCCACCCAGGCGCCCCCGTAAGAGAGAATCTTAAGCAGGCTCCACACCCAGTGTGGAGCCCAGTGTGGGGCTTGATCTCACGACCCTGAGATCATGGCCTGACCCAAAATCAAGAGTCAGACACTTAACCAGCTGAGCCACCTGGGTAGGTGCTCCATCGGCTTTCATTTCTTGGCTGCTTTACATTTTATCCATGAGGTCATTTGAAGTGGCCTACACACCCAAAAGCCTTTATTTCTCATTAAGCTACTTTTTCATCACTATCAACATGTTCTTAGAAAAAAAAAATTCTTTGTATTTTGTCAAAATGGGATGGTTCTACAAAGTAATGGAAAGTTTGGATAAAACATCCATCTCTCAGGAGACAGTGACAAAAAATAAGATTGCTTCTGGATATCATAGTGTGTCAAGGTAAATCTAGACTGGAGACTAAGACCATCTATCTTTTTCACTTTAAGTATATGGAGAATAATACAATGGTGAAAAATTTGGCCTTGTCTGCATACAGTCAATAACCTGACTTGCAAAGCTTGGATAACACAGATACTACTTTAAAGGTCAGCTGCAGTTATAATTTCTTATGCCTCTTGGGATCCTAGGAATTCCATATATTCTTTTCTCTTGGGTACTGGTTAATGAGGTTTTATTGTGGCAATGGTTTAAACCTTAGTGTTGATGGACGTTTTCAGTCAGAATAAATGGCAAAAGATTTTTAAAAAAACATTAAATGATGGCAGATACTACTAAACTTTGACTACAGTTTTGCTTCCTATACCAAGCAAGTTTCTCTATTGACTAAATGAGAAGGGTATTCTAGCTAACTTAAGCAGAAAAGGGATTTATTGGAAGGATGTTATATAACTCACAGAATTGATAAGAATCATGGAGAAATAGACTCAGAAAATAGGAAGGAACCAAAGACAGTTGAGAATTGGTTTGTGCTTATGCCAAAGAGAAAGTTTGATTAGAAAGCCCGTTCTGTTTCTATGACTAAGTTGTTCCTGCATCTGTATTACCCCTTCAAGGTTGAAATTACTTTGTGGCTGCATCCCACTGACTACCTAGAGCAGTAGTTCTCTTGTTTCCAGCTTATTCTCTTGGGTCAAACCTTTTTGTAACAATTCTTGTATCACTTGGCATTTGCACTGTTGATTGTGGAAGCAATGGTAGGCAAAAGTTATAGCACCTAGCATGAATTAAGACAGCACATATGTATATATTCTATATATATATATGATACACATATGTGTGTGTGTATTAATTTTGTATATAGTCTAGAGCTCCATCTTTCTCATTTGACCAAATGTCACTGGATATTTTCAGAGCTATTTTACCAGTAAGTTGATAATGTAATGTGAGGATATCATTATGGAATATATTGCCTGGGTGTGAATCCTAACTTCCCCACTTAACTAGCTGTGAGATGCTGGGCAACGTTTAAGTTGTCTAAGCCCCAGTTACTTCTTCTATAAAATGGGGATGATGATACTTACCGCATAGAAAAATTGTGAGGATTAAATAAGTTAATACAAATAAATTATTTAGAACAATGCATGGTTTATGTAAATATTAGGTGAATATTAATTTTCATTATCATTTTGATTATTGTTGGGGAAGAAAAATTTTTCTCTGCCTTTGAAGGTTCTTCTGCTCTAAGTTTTTTTTTATTTTTAAGATTTTATTTATTTATTTGAGAGAAAGAGAGCACAAGCAGGGGGAGTGGCAGAGAAAGAGGGAGAAGCAGGCTCCCTGCTGAGAAGGGAGCCCAGGTGGGTCTTGATCCCAGACCCTGATATGACTTGAACCAAAGGCAGATGTTTAACCGACTGAGCCACACAGGCGCCCTGGAGCTGGTCTGAGAATTAAATTGACATGAGACAGATTGACAGAAGAAAATCAAATTAATTACCTATAGGGAATCCACATAATTATGAGATTCTAAAGACAGCCAGGCAAAATGAGATATATATGTCATCCTGAATTTAGGAGAAAGGGGTAGGAAAACAATTCACAGGAAGACGAAAAAGAGTAAATGTTTGGTAAACAAATGTTAGGCCCTATAGAAACAGTAGGAACAATAAGCTATAGAGAGGACTTTAATCAAAGATCAAAATTGCTTAAGTTCCTCAAGGTCTACTGCCCTGAGTTCATACTTTAACGTGGTTTATCTACAGTGATTGATAGCTCTTCCTGGAGCAAGTCCTTTATTTGAGTTCGCTTAGGCAGTTAGGGGGAAGGTCAGAGTTTCTAATTATGTCTTTTGGGCCTTGATTATTTTTGTTTTTAACTCAAAAATATCTGAATGTCCCAGTGACATATCTGGGGGCAAGTAACTCACTCTGAACCCCCACATTATCTCATTTTCAAATCTGGTCTCTGATAAGGTGGTCACAAGAGAAGGGACCATAGATGTGAATCTGAGCTCTCTGGTTTTTGTAGAGCTGGGTAACTGACTCCTCAGGTTAGGGTATTGACCTGCAAGTATGAACTACTGGTTTTATTTAATTTAATTTTTATTTTTTATTTTTATTTATTTATTTATTTATTTATTTAAAGATTTTATTTATTTATTTGACAGAGAGAGAGATCACAAGTAGACGGAGAGGCAGGCAGAGAGAGAGAGAGAGAGAGGGAAGCAGGCTCCCTGCTGAGCAGAGAGCCCGATGCGGGACTTGATCCCAGGACCCTGAGATCATGACCTGAGCCGAAGGCAGCGGCTTAACCCACTAAGCCACCCAGACGCCCCTTAATTTTTATTTTTTAAAAAGATTTTATTTATTTGAGATAGAGTGAGAGAGAAAGAGTGAGAGAGCACAAGTTGGGAGAGGGGTAATGGGAGGGGGAAAAGCAGGCTCTCCATTGAGCAGGGACCCTGATGTAGGGCTTGATCCCAGGACCGTGGGATTGTGACTTGAGCCAAAGGCAGATGCTCAACCGACTGAATCACCCAGGTGCTCCTGCTACTGGTTTTAGATTTAAAATGTATAATGTGAGCTTTTCCATCACGTTTCCTACTAGTTGTATGTCAGCAGCAGCCAATGTAGAACAAAAATGAACAAATTGCAAACAAATATTCAAGAATAAAACTTGAGAAAAATATATCCTATTTAGTTTGATAGCGATTTTTTTCTTTGTAGACAGGTACAAATAATGGTGATTTTTTGTTGTTGTTGTATATAACAGAAGCTGTAAAATAATATATTTCTTTAAGTAATCTTGTTTAATTAGTGATTATTTGACAAATATTAGGATCACATCTTATTTTGTTAATATCTGAGGGTTTTTTTCCTTAAAAGACTTTTTTTTTCCTAGGGTAGGGCTATGACTTGAGTTTTTAGCTGCAGCTGTATCTGTAATGGGATAAGTTCATAACAAATTTTTGCTGAATAAGTAATATATTTTCATGTGGAGTCACATTTTCTACTCTGCTTGAAAATAATTTTCAAGAGAGTGTGCTTTGTGGTGACTGTGGTTTATGATACTATACTGCATATTTGAAATTGCTAAGAGAATAGGTCTTAAAAGTTGTCATAAGAAAAAAAATTTTGAAACTATGTATGGTGACTGATGTTAACTAGACTTATTGTGATAACTTTGCAATATATGTAAATAGTGAATCATATTGTCCACTTGAAATTAATATAATGTTATATGTCAGTTATATCTCAATTTTAAAAAAGGAGGCTGTTAAAATTCACTAAATACAAAGCAAATTCATGGGGTGTTGCAGGGAGCTGTCACTATATTGTGATGGTGGGTGGGTGTGAGGTGGGATGGGGAAGGAAGAATAAAATGTGCTGGAGAATACATCTCAGACGTGTAGTTAAGTATAGGTGGATAATATAATTGAACCTTTGATTTTTTTTTGCTTTGTTTTAAATGTCCTGCTCTCCTCAAAATCCTATTTTAATAGTATATGGGGCTGGCCAAGCCTCCAGATGCCTATGCTGTTAAAGCTCCCTTTCAAGGGAAACTGTCTTGTCCTTAGGCCTTGCTGTATGGATAGTCCCATTTTGTATTTAGGCATAACCCCTCGCTGTGGCCAAGTGAATACTAGAAAACGAAACCAAGAACAGTGAATTATAGCTTGATAGGAGGAGATCAGCTGGGTTAATCAGATCTTTCCCTGGAGATTTAAAAAAAAAAAATTCAGGTTGTGGAGAGATGGAGACAGTTAACAGTGGGGACAAAAGTTGAAACAGTATATTAGGAAATATCTTGAGGTAAACATGAGGATAAGAAGTGATATGGAGAAGCAAAAATATGAGAAATTAGGAATAGCTATTTAATAGTGGAATGGAAAGAGTCAGATATTTGGAATTAAGCTGTATAATTAAGGAGGAGAGCAATAGAGAAAAGATTGCCTCTTTGAGTAATTGATTCATTCCTTTATTCAGCAAGAATTTATTGAATTACTACTGTTCTACCCCAAGAGTACTGCTCCAGAGAAGAATTAAGTCAGTGGGGCACCTTGCTGGTTGGTAGAGCATGTGCCTTTTGATCTCAGGGTCCTGAGTTAGAGCCCCATGTTGGGTATGGAGCCTGCTTTAAAAAAAAACAAAAAAACAAAAAACAATAACAAAAAGAGTTAAGCCAGTGATTCTCAACTGGCCGTGATTTTTGCCTACCAGAGAATATTTGGCAATGTCTATAGAGACATTTTGGTTGTCATAGCCTGGAAGGGGGAGTGTTATTTGTATTCTAATGAGTAGAGGCCAGGGATGCTGTTAAACACAATGCCCAGAACAATTCTTACCAAAAAAAAAAAAAAAAAAAAAAAAAAAAAAAAAATCTGACTCAAAATGTTAGTAATGCTGAAATTGAGACCTCCTGGGATAAGCCATCATAAGTATGTATTTCACAGAATAATTATTTTCTTGTAGTTAACATTTACCTTTCTTTTCAG
Source organism: Enhydra lutris kenyoni (assembly GCF_002288905.1). NCBI lineage: Eukaryota > Metazoa > Chordata > Mammalia > Carnivora > Mustelidae > Enhydra > Enhydra lutris. Next base: position 75,146,021 of record NW_019154085.1, on the reverse strand, counting down.
AAGTGAGGACGTTTACTGGAGTAAAATGGAGGCCTCAGTAATACTACCCATTCTGAAGAAAAAACTTGCGTTCCTTTCAGGTATGCTTTCTTCTTTAAACTGGAAGTGTTTGATATATAAATTTGTTTAAACTTTTTCCTTTGGTAAGTTCAACAGAAATGCATTTTTCTGTGAAGGTTTCATTTCAGCGATATTTCTGAGACCTCTTTTAATCAGAGTGGATAGCTGTGCGCGAGCCACCTCTGTCACTGTTGGTACTTGGCAGGCCAATATTTACTCTATAATTGATTAAAATGACCTCTGCAAGGTAGATGTCATATCTTTTTATATAAAAATGAAATAATACGGGCCAAGAATAATTGACTAACCAGCACCTAAATAATTGTTTTTGAAATACAGAATTAGTTTTTATGATATCCTGCATCATAGCTTTTGTCTTCCATCTTCCTGTGAGATAGTTTCAGTGCAGTAGGAGTTGTTAGGAAATACCAGTTACATGGTTTTCACTTTTTACTCTTCGAATTGGTTTATACAGGCTTGAATTTTTCTCTGGCTATTAACCTAAAGTGTGTATCAGCTAAGAATCGGAGAGAAGCTGAAAGATACTTTATTAGTTGCAGGGTACTTCAGGTATATTGATTATCTGGAATTAAGGATCATTGAGTAAATTTGCGTATGCTTTAGAATAGGTAATATGGTCTGCCTGTTTAGAGTTACTTGGACTTTTTTTTATCTTGCTTTTTATTTCTTTTTTACTTTAGATCCTATCATAATTATCTTGATCATTATGCTACCAACAATCTTTTTTAAAAAGTATGTTGTATCTCTCTTTGAATTGCTGTGTTTTTCTAGTGCAGATTATATAGGACAAAATAAGATATTGAATTCCACTAGAATTCTTGTTTCCTTATTTAATGTATTTTCTTTTTTCTTTCTTAAGATTTTATTTATTATTTGACAGAGAGAGACACAGTGAGAGAGGGAACAAAAGCAGGGGGAGTGAGAGAGGGAGAAGCATGCTTCCTGCTGAGCAGGGAGCCAGATGGAGGGCTCAATCCTAGTACCCTGGGATCATGACCTGAGCTGAAGGCATATGCTTACTGACAGAGCCACCCAGGCGTCCCTGTATTTGCTTTTTTAAAGAACAACTTCTTTCCTTACCAGTTGATGCTGATGTTTTCTCCATTCTTTTCTGATATTAATGGTGTTACAGGAAACATTCTTATTCATCGTTCATGCACTTTGTACAAGTTTAGCAGTATAAATTCCCATGTAAGTGGAGCTGTTAAAGAGAATTTACATTTAAATTTATGTTAGGTTTTGTCAGATTACGCTCTAAGAGTATTTCAATTTCTCTTTCTCCCACCAGTTTAAGAAAATGCCTTTTTGCCCACACTGTTGCTGTGTAGATATTATTCTTCTGTAATCTTTATCACTGACATATTTTCATCTTTATGACACTTACCTACGTGCAGCATTTCACTCTGTTGGACATATCTACTTTTTAAAAAAAAAAAATTATTAACATATAATGTATTATTAGCCCCAGGGGTACAGGTCTATGAATCGCCAGGTTTACACACTTCACAGCACTCACCATAGCACATACCTTCCTCAGTGTCCATAACCGCACCACCCTTTCCCTACCCCCCTCCCCCCGGCAACCCTCAGTTTGTTTTGTGAGATTAAGAGTCTCTTTTATGGTTTGTGTCCCTCATGATCCCATCTTGTTTCATGTATTCTTTTCCTACCCCCAAATCCCCCACGTTGCCTCTCATCTTCCTCATATCAGGAAGATCGTATGATAATTCTTTCTCTGATTGACGTATTTCGCTAAGCATAATACTCTCTAGTTCCATCCACGTCATTGCAAATGGCAAGATTTCATTTCTTTTGACGGCTGCATGGTATTCCATTGTCATATCTACTTTTTTTTTTTAAGATTTTATTTATTTATTGGACAGAGATCACAAGTAGGCAGCGAGGCTGGCAGAAAGAGAGGGGGAAGCAGGCTCCCCTCTGAGCAGAGAGCCCAGTGCAGGGCTTGATCCCAGGACCTTGAGACCATGGTAGCCGAAGGCAGAGGCTCAACCCACTGAGCCACCCAGGCGCCCCCATATCTACTTTTTTTAAAAAAATATTTATTTATTTAGAGGGTGTGGGTGCGTGTGCACATGTGCAAGGGTGGGGGGAGAGAGTCCTTGAGCAGACTCCCTGCTGAGCATGGAGCCAGTCTCGGGGCTAGATCTCAAGATCCTGAGGTCATGACCTGAGCTGAAACCAAGAGTCAGTTGCTTAACTGACTGAGCCACCAAAGCATCCCAGCCATATCTACCTTGAAGATCTTTTTTCTCTTGGCTTTTTCTTTTACTCTAGTAATTATTTTATTGTTCCTTAGTGAAGGCTGAGGACATGAGGTTAAATGTAGTTCTGTATGTTAGAACTGTCCTCTGAAGACAAATGCACAGTGGGTCAGGATGCTGCAGTACAGATATGAACCTTTTTTGCACATTTAGTTTAATGCAGGCGTAAAGCTTAGCAATTTTTGACTAGCAAATGAAATTTCCCTTAGCCCATACTTCTTGACTTTCTCTATTGACTCTTAATTATATCAACCAATAATTTTTGCCTTTTTTAATAATAGAGAAAAACTTTTCAAACCAAAATCATTTCAGGGATTCAGCTTGAAAACCATGGGTTCAATCCATTTAAAAAAACAAAAAACAAAACAAAACTTGAACCAAAACCATAAGTAGTTGAAGTCACTATTGATTATCTATTAAGTTGAACCATTTAAAATTACATTTATTCATCTTAAACAGACTGGTTGAATGTCATTAATTTATAAGGTTATCCTAATAAAAAGAAGATTATTTGTGGTTGGTCCATCATGAATTGCCCTCATGTCACTCAAAGGATTTGTTTTTTTCACTTTACAGCTTTCAGTTTTTAGTGATAGATTTCTAGAGATCATATAAAATTTTTACCTTTAGTATTTACTGTTTTTTAAGCTTCTGAAATTGCCAGAAATGTCATTTGGGTCAGAGAATGGACATCAGTGTCAAAACTAGTCACATGGGGAATTTTCACAGAAGATATGCGTGTATAAAAGTATTAGTTAGATTTTAATGCCTATGGAAGATTGGAGAGGGCTTGAGCATCCACAAAATGCAAGTATGTTCCACTGCCTGGCTTTCAGGCTTCCACAGCCAGGTCCCGTGTGCTCTTCACAGCTGGGCAGAACTTTCTTTCTTGCCTCATGAATGCAGAAGTCCTGTCTGACCTCTGTGAGTTCACTCAGATCATTCCTCATCACAGAATATTCTAATACTCTTAACTTGGTTTATAAATTCTGCCCATTTTTCTTAAGTCTTAACTTTTCTACGAAGCTTTTCACCTTTATCACAGCTCTTATCATTTTCTCATTTTCTAAATCCTTTTTTATAATACTTTATATGTATGATACAACACAGTCTAGCAGATAAACTTATATTTCAGACTGTTATTTCTTATGATGTAAAGCCTTTCTTCCTGGGTTGATTGGAAATTTACTTTACTTGTAAATGCTTATAGTGTTAGGTGTACAGTAGGAGCTCGATGAATTGATTACATTAAGAAGCAGCCTAAATGAAGAAAATTAAACAGAATGATAATTGCTGTGTTTAAGTGAAGTTTTCATGGATGAATTTTTTTCTCTTATTCTTTCTAAATTTGGTATAATTTTTCTATACTACTATAAACATTTACAATGTATAAAATAAGCAGCTATTAGATAGTTCTATTTACTTATATCTTAAATACTATTTGTTTTAGTAGCATTGGACCCAAACATATTTATTTAGTGCTTTAATATCTATTACATGTTGTATTTATGTCTTTTTTTTCCTAATAGGAGGAAAGGACAGACGGAGTGGCCTCATTCTGACAATTCCATTATGCCTGGAACAGACAAATATGGACGAGCTGAGTGTTACCTTAGACTACCTACTCAGCATTCCAAGGTGACTCTACAGGTGTTTTTAAAAAAATCTTGATATGTTGTTGTTCACTTACTAATGTTTTCTGTTATTAAGGTGTATGTTGCTATGTCACCTGCTTTTACTAGTGAAATTATAATTAAAAACACTAGAATCAGTCTTTTCTGATACAACACCAAATAAAAGAATTATTGTATGCTTTTAAGGCACTGGATAATGTGATACAGATTTCCAAAATGTATGCACTGTCAACTTTTAAGGAACACAAAGACTGAGCATCTATGTACCATGCAACTTGAGAAAACACAGAGAAGTGAATTTGGTAGAAAGCATCTTTTATTTGAATAGCTATTTCACTATATAGATATAAATCTGTAAGTTTTAATATACTGAGTAAAGGCTATTAGGAGTTCAAAGCATTTTTATTTTAAAAAATGCAAAAAATGTATATGTTTTAATCAAAGATCCTTGGATTTTGTATTTCTTGGGTGAAGACAGACAAACTTTTCTTTTTGCTTGAGCTTCCCCATCACTTCAAAAACAAAAATAAGCTCCCTCCTCAACTTCCTCTTCTATATGTGATATTTGGAGGCTGAAGTCTGACTGCATGTTAGATTCATCTGGAGATTTTTTTTTTTTAAATTCTAATGCTCTTGAGAGACTCTGATTGAATTGTTTCTGGGAAGTCTGCTCATCAGTTTAAAAAAAAAATTGTTTAATGGGGTGCCTGGCTGGCTCAGTTGGTGGAACATATAACTCTGGATCTTGGGATTGTGAGTTCAAGCCCGACATTGGGTGTAGATATTACTTAAGATCTTTAAAAAAAAATTCCTTGGGGCTCCTGGGACCCTCAGTTGATTAAGTATCTGACTCTTGATTTTGGCTTGGGTCATAATCTCAGGGTCCTGGGATCAGGCCCTGTGTCGGGCTCCACGATAAGTATGGAGTCTGGTTGGGATTCTCTTTCTCCCTCTGCACTCCCTCATCCCCCCGCTCATTTTGAATAAAATCTTTTAAAAAAATCCTTTACAAACCTTTAAGCTTCCCAGATAATTCTTATTTACAATCAGATTTGCAAGCCACTGCAATAAAGAATGAGAATGAGGGGGCGCCTGGGTGGCTCAGTGGGTTAAGCCTCTGCCTTTGGCTCAGGTCGTGATCTCAGGATCCTGGGATCGAGCCCCGCATCGGGCTCTCTGCTCAGCAGGGAGCCTGCTTCCTCCTCCTCTCTCTCTGCCTGCCTCTCTGCATACTTGTGACCTCTGTCTGTCAAATAAATAAATAAAATATTACAAAAAAAAAATGAGAATGAGGACAGACTTTTTTGTTTGTAAAATATAGAGGTGGTAAAAGGAACAAAACTCTCATATAATGCTCTTAAGCTCCAGCTAATGAATTTTAAAAAACATTTTAGTCAGAACAGTTCTTTGTATTCTTCCGTATTTGCATCATTGGAATAATAGATTATTTCATTTTAAGCCACTTTGCTGAGAACAGGGTTAAAACTATATTTTAGAACCACTGACTTTAATCATACCTGCTTCCAGTATTGGCCTGTAATTTAATGATTCTCTTGCTGATTGGTTTTTCTGTATTGGGGAAATAGATGTCTTCAAGTGAGAATTTTCAATTTTCTTTTTTTACTTTCTGGAAAGGAAAGTTAGCAGAACTGACAGTGTGTTAGTATTGAATAACCTTCAATAACTCTGGGCTGAATGCTGATTTGTATTATTCACCATTAAATAACAAACTGTTTCTAGGTAAATGATACCAGCTGGAGTACAGCTAACAAATTCTAAAAAAGTATGCATGATTCATAGATGGTTACATGTGGTTAGTGAACTTAGAGGCCATCTGAACCAAATGTCTTATTATGTAGACGAGGGAATTGAGACTCACGTTAGAGTTACTTGCCCAGGATTACACAGCTAATTAGTAGTAGAGCTGGGACTAGAATCTATCATTGCTGACACCAATCCAGAGCTCTTAATATTTCAAATGAATAGAATTTAGTATAGTTGAATCTTAGGTGAGGTGAGGTTAGGTTCTGAAGTTGGAATGTACTATACAAATTACTGATAGTCAAAATTATCCATGAAAAATGCCTAAGTAAGGATTAGAGATTAGAGACTTACAAACTGTTTTTTCATGAACATGCTATTTTCCTAGCATGGACACTGGAGAAATGTTACGTTCCAGAAGGTTACGTTCCAGAAGACACATTCAGCTTGTGATTAAGTTTGTAATAAAAAAGTGCATGCTTACGGGGTGCCTGGGTGGCTCAGTTGGTTAAGTCTCCCTTTGGCTCAGGTCATGATCCCAGGGTCCTGGGCTCTGCTCAGCAGGGAATCTACTTTTCCCTCTACCCCTCCCCTCACTCATGCTCTCTCTCTCTCTCTCTCTCTCTCTTTCTCAAATAAATGAATAAAATCTTAAAAAAAATAAAAAAAAAAAGAAAATGCATGCTTGTATATTTGAGACTCACACTCAGCCCAGCAGGTTGCTCCTATTATAAGGGGCACTGGGTGACTGAGGCAGGCTAAGGGACCAATAGTTTCACTCACCTCTTTTGTCTGTTCATTCTGGGTGTATGAGCAGCAAGTACAATGGAGGGCAAAATAGCGTACGCTATTGAAATTTCTCTTTTTTTTAGATAAATATACATATAATGCTATTCCAGTGTAAATTATGAATCAGTTTCTGCATATCTACACATACCTGCCAGCTAATAGAGAAGATATGAATTGAAGCAAGATGAAAGAACTTATTTTAGCAAGGCAGAATAGATACCTGGATACTTTATTTTTAAAAATTGTTTTGCAAGGTTTTGGCCCTCAAATATTTGTTAATTTGAATTGTTAACCTTCTGTTTTCTTGCAGTAGCCTCCAATAACTTTGGTAGCTCTTTATATCAGTACTTTCTATTTCCTTAGAGCGCTGGAGTGTTTTTGAGCTCTTCTTTGCAACTCTGGAGATTAGTTTATTAGGTGTAACCTGAAAAACTGATTTTTCTCCTTCAAAATGTCTACCACTCAAAAGTGCATTTACTTTATTTTTTATTTTATTTATTTTTTTAGAGCAGGGATGGGGAGAGGGAGAGGGAGAGGAAGAATCTCAAACAGGCTGCACGCACAATGCAGAGCCTGACTCACGACTCAGATCATGACATCAGCTGAAATCAAGAGTTGGACACTTAACTGAATGAGCCACCCAGGTGCCCACCAAACTGCTTTTCAATTATAATTGCCCCAGCATTTTATTGTGAAAAATTTCAAATGCACTGAAAAGGTTAATGGATTGTACAGTAAACACTATTATGCCCCTCACTTAGAAATTTCCAACCAAAATTGGACTTGATCACATATGTATTCATTTATCCATCTCTCTTTCCACCCCGGAACTGTTTTTAAGTTTACCCTGTTAGACTGTGCTCAGCCTGGAAAGTTTTTCATTTTAGTAGTATGTCTTCATTTTATTTGTGGGACCTGCTGTGTCTCCCAGTCTTCTGCTGTTAAAGTTTGACCCCTCCCAAGCTGTGACTGTCTCAGGACAGGTCCAGCAGTGATGCTTGTCTGGTCCCTTCCTTTACAGCACATGCCCCAAAGTGGTCTCTTTTGCAATGAACACGTTAATATTTTGAAGGTAACATTAGATTTTAAAAAGTTTTGTAAAAATGAAAAGAAACTATTCAGCTTCTTATCTATACTTCATACATATTTTATTTGATACATATCTATTTTATTTTTTTAAAATATTTATTTGACAAAGAGATCACAAGTAGGCAGAGAGGCAGGTAGAGAGAGAGGGGGGGGAGAAGCAGGCTCCCCTGCTGAGCAGAGAGCCCGATGCGGGGCTCGATCCTAGGACCCTGGGATCATGACCTGAGCCGAAGGCAGAGGCTTTAACCCACGGAGCCACCCAGGCTCTCCCATATATATTTACTTTAAACAGGTAACCCAGCACATTTGACAATGGAGGCATTTCCTGATTCTTTTTCACACAGATTGCCCCTAAGCTTGCTTTTGTTTCAGATCCTTGATTAGGGGGCTTAGAAGAAAAGAGAGGGTCAGGATACTTGTAGCCTGACCTGAATACTAAGTTTAAGTTCAGGTAACTCTTTTAGATTGTTTTTTATATTTACTTCTGCTTGGTGTCATAGTAGTTTGTAGTCAAATTACAGTTTGTTAGCAGATTGTGAGGTCCTTAAATATTTTGCAGAACAATGTTTTATTTATCTCCATATTCACAACGCCAATAAAAATGTTTTGAAGAGTCAGGTGTTCATTGTATGCAAATTGAAGGAACCAACCAGACTTAACAACAAAGTCATAGAAATGACCTAACATACATTATGAAGGGAAGTAGAACAGCCGTGTTTAGTTCTGTAATTCTTTAAAATGGTGAAATTATTATTTGAATCCTATAACTCATTTTGCAACTGCTAATATTTTTTAAGTGTAATTGACATGCAGCGTTATATTAGTTGCAGGTTTATAACGTAATGATTTGAAAATTCTGTATTCAGTGCTATGATAAATGTGGTCACTACACAACGTTATTACAATATTATTGACTATATTCCTTCTGCTGTACTTTTTATCTCATGACATTTATTTTATAACTGGAAGTTTGTACCTCTTAATCTCCTTCACTTATTTAGCCCATATCCCCACCCACATCTTTCTGGCAACATTGGTTTGTTCTCTGTATTTAATAGTCTTTTTTTTGGTGTTGTTATTGTTATTGTTTGTTCTTTTTTTTTTATTCCACATAGAAGTTAATCATATGGTGTTTGTCATTCTTTTTTGAGTTATTTTACTTAGCATAATAACCTTTCCATGTTGTCCATGGATTGTTGTCAATCTGTGTTGTTGCAAATGGCAAGATTTCATCCTTTTTTTAATGGTTAAGTAATATTTAATTATATATATGTGTGTATATACACACACACACACACACACACACTCACACTCAAACATGCACACACACACACCTTCTTTATCCATTCATCTATCACTGAACAGTGGGTTGTTTCCATATCTTGGCTCTTTTTTTTTTTTTAAGATTTTATTTATTTATTTGACAGAGAACACAAGTAGAGAGAGAGAGAGGAGGAAGCAGGCTCCCCACCGAGCAGAGAGCCGGATGTGGGGCTCCATCCCAGGACCCTGAGATCATGACCTGAGCAGAAGGCAGAGGCTTAACCCACTAAGCCACTCAGTACCCCCCACCCCTTTTTAAAGATTTATTTATTTGACAGACAGAGATCACAAGTAGGCAGACAGAGAGAGAGAGGAAGCAGGCTCCCTGCTGAGCAGAGAGCCTGATGCGGGGCTTGATCCCGGGACCCCCGGGATCATGACCTGAGCTGAAGGCAGAGGCTTTAACCCACTGAGCCACCCAGGCGCCTCCATATCTTGGCTCTTGTGTATAATACTGCAATAAACATAAGAGTGTATATATCTTTTTGAATTAGTATTTTTGTTTTCTTTGAGTAAATACCCCTTAGTGGAATTACAGGACTGTATGGTATTTCTATTTTTAATTTTTTGAGGAACTTCCATACTGTTTTCCATAGTCATGGTACCACTTTATGTTCTTATCAATAGACCATGAGGTTTTTCTTTTCTCTACATCTTTGTCAGTACTTGTTATTTCTTCTCTTTTTGATACTAATTATTCTTACTGGTGTGGGGTGTCTTCTCCTTGTGATTTTGATTTGCATTTTCCTATTAGTGATATTGAGCGACTTTTTTTTTTTTTTTAAGGTTTTGTTTATTTATTTGACAGAGAGAGAGAGAGAGAGAGATCACAAGTAGGCAGAGAGAGAGGAAGGGAAGCAGGCTCCCCGCCTAGCAGAGAGCCCGATGTGGGGCTCCATCCCAGGACCCTGGGATTATGACCTGAGCCGAAGGCAGAGGCTTTAACCCACTGAGCCACCCAGGTGCCCCTTGAGCGACTTTTTAAGTGTGTATTAGTCATCTGTATCTCTTCTTTGGAAAAATGTCTTTTCAGGTCTTCTGCCCATTTTTTAAATCCTATTACTGTCTTTTGGTGTTAAGTTGTAGAAGTTCTTTATATATTTTGGATAGTAGCCCCTTATTGTATATGTCACTTGCAAACAGCTTCTCCTAGGTTGCCTTTTTGTTTTGTTGATGATTCCTTTGCTGTGCAAAAGCATTTTATTTTTGTGTAGTCCCAGTAGTTTATTTTCGCTCTTGTTTCCCTGGCCTGAGAAGACATATCCATAAATATGTTGTTAAAGCCAATGTCCAAGAGATTACTGTCTGTGTTTTGTTTGGATTTTTATGGTTTCATTTCTCACATTTAGGTCTTTAATCCATTTTGACTTTATTTTTGTGTATGGTGTAAGAAAGTGGTCCAGTTTCATTCTGTTGCATGTAGCTCTCCAGTTTTCCCAAAACCATTTTTTGAAAAGACTCGTTTCCACATTGTATGTATATTCTTGCCTCCTTTGTAAGAGATTAATTGACCATACAAGTGTGGGTTTAATTCTGGGCTCTCTGTTCTGTTCTGCTAATCTTGTGTCTGTCTCTGTGCAAGGCCATACTGTTTTGATACTGTAGTATATCTTGAAATCTGGGATTCTGATACCTCCAGCTTTGTTGTTCTTTTTTTTTTTTTTAATATTTTACTTATTTATTTGACAGAAAGAGGGAGAGAGATTACAAGTAGGCAGAGAGGCAGAGAGAGAGAGAGAGAGAGAGAGAGGTAAGCAGGCTTCTTGCTGAGCAGAAAGCCTGATGCGGAACTCGATCCCAGGACCCGAGCCGAAGGCAGAGGCCCAAACCACTGAACCACCCAGGTGCCCTTTGTTGTTCTTTCTTAAAATTGATTTGGCTATTCAAGGGCATTTGTGGTTTCATATAAACTTTAGGATTATTTGTTCTAGTTCTGTGAAAAATTTTGATAGGGATTGAATTGAATCAGTATTGCTTTGGGTAGTGTGGACATTTTAACAACATTAATTCTTCCAGTCTGTGAACATGTTATATCTTTCCATTTGTTTGTGTTGTCTTCAGTTTCTTTCATCAGTTATAGTTTTCAGAGTATAGGATTTTATCTCCTTGGTTAAATTTATTCCTAGGTATTTTATTCTTTTTGGTGCAATTGTAAATGAGATTGTTTTTCTTTCTTTTTCTTTCTTTCTTTCTTTCTTTCTTTCTTTCTTTCTTTCTTTCTTTCTTTTTAAGATTCATTTGTTTATTTGAGGTACAGAGGGAGAAAGAGCAAAGGAGAAGGAGTAGGGGTAGGGGCAGAAGCAGACTCCCCACTGAGCAGGGAGCCCAACTTGGGGCTTGATCCTGGGACTCTGGGACCATGATCTGAGCCCAAGGCAGATGCCCAACTGACTGAACCACCCAGGTGCTCCGAGATTTTTAAAATTTCTCTTTCTGCTATGTTGTTACTAGAGTATAGAAAAGCAACAGATTTCTTTAATTTTGTATCTTACAACTTTACTGATTTCATTTATTACTTTAAATAGTTTTTTGATGGCATCTTTAGAGTTATCTGTGTATGTCATCTTCAGATAATGACAGGTGGCTAGGACTTCCAGTACTATGTTGAATAAAAGTGGTGAGAGTGGACCTTCTTGTCTTGTTCCTGATCTTAAAGGAAATGCTTTCCATTTTCACCATTGGGTATGATGTTAGCTGTGGGTTTTTCTTATATGGCCTTTATTGTGTTGAGGTATGTTCCCTCTAAACTCACTTTGTTGATATGTTTATCATGAACAGATGTTGTGTTTTGTTAGATGGTTTCCTGCATCCATTGACATAATCATGCAGTTTTTATTCTTTCTCTTGTTAATGTCATGGCATCACATTGATTGATTTGCAAATATCAAACCATCCTTCCAACCTTGGAATAAATCTTACTTGGTCACGGTGAATGATCCCTTTAAAAAATGTGCTTTGCTTACCTTTTGTTGAGGATTTTTGCATCCATGTTCTTTAGGCATATGGCCTGTATTTTTCTTTTTCTGTGTTATCTTTGTCTGGTTTTGGTATCAGGATAATGTCGGCCTTATAGAATGAATTTGGAAGTTTTCCTTCCTCTTCTACTTTTTATTTTTTTAAAATCTTTTTTTTTTTTAATTTTTAATTTTATTTATTTATTTGACAGACAGAGATCACAAGTAGGCAGAGAGGCAGGCAGAGAGAGAGGAAGGGAAGCAGGCTCCCTGCAGAGCAGAGAGCCCGATGTGGGACTCGATCCCAGGACCCTGGGATCATGACCTGAGCCGAAGGCAGCGGCTTAACCCACTGAGCCACCCAGGCGCCCCTCCTCTTCTACTTTTTAGAATAAGTAATTATTCTTATTCTATTCTAGAATAAGAATAGGTATTAATTCTTTAAATATTTGGTAGAATTTACCTGGAAAGCCATCTTGTCCTGGACTTTTGTTTGGGAGATTTTTGATTACCAATTCAGTTTTGTTACTAGAAATCAGTCGGTCCAAATTTTCTATTTCTTCCTAATGCACTTTTAGAAGATTGTGTTTCTAGGAGTTGATTCATTTCATCCAGGTTGTTTAATTTGTTGGCATATTTTTTATAGCATTATCTCCTAATTCTTTATATTTCTGTGGTGTCAGTGTTCTTCATCCTTTCTGACTTTATTTGAATTCTGTTTTTTGCTGATTAGTTCAGCTAGAGGTTTATCAGTTTTATCTTTTTAAAGAATCAACTCTTCATTTCTTTGAACTTTTCTAATTTTTTTATAGTCTCTATTTTATTTATCTCCACCCTCATCTTTATCATTTCCTTCCTTCTGACATTGGGTTTTGTTTTTTGTTCTTTTTCTAGTTCCTTTTGGTGTAAGATTAGATTGTTTATTTGAGATTTTTCATGTTTCTTGAGGTAGGTTTGTATCATTAAAAACTTCTGTTGCAGAACTGCTTTTGCTGCATCCCAAAGATTTTATACTCTTTGTTTTTGGTTTTGTATACATGTATTTTTTTTTATTTTTTCTGGTTTCTTCATTGACCTGTTGGTTGTGTAGTGGCATGTTTGTCTTCCATTTTGTTTGTGTTTTTTCTAATTCTTTTTCTTGTAATTGATTTCTAGTTTCATAGTGTTGTGATAGGAAAAGATGCTTTATATGATGTCAGTCTTCTTAAATTTACTGAGACTTTTTTTTTTAAGATTTTATTTATTTATTTGTCAGAGAGAGAGAGGGAGTGAGTACAGGCAGACAGAGTGGCAGAGGGAGAAGCAGGCTCCCTGCAGAGCAAGGAGCCCGATGCGGGACTCGATTCCAGGACGCTGGGATCATGACCTGAGCCGAAGGCAGCTGCTTAACCAACTGAGCCACCCAGGTGTCCCTTAAATTTACTGAGACTTATGTTGTGACCTAACATGTTATCTATCCTGGAATCTTCCATGTGCATTTGAAGATATATTTATTCTGCTCTTTTTGGTTGGGTTGTTCTGTATTTACTTTTTGTATTTTTTAGGTCCATCTAGCCTAGTGTGTCATTCAAAGCCATTGTTTCCTTGTTAATAATTCTGTTCAGCTGATCTATCCACTGATGTAAGTGGGGTGTTAAAGTCCTCTACTATTATATCACTGTCAGTTTTTCCTTTTATGTCTATTAAAATTTGTTATATATACTTAGGTGCTTTTATGTTGTGTGCCTAGATATTTACAATTGTTACATTCTCTTGTTGGGTGGATCCTTTTGTCACTATGTAATGCCCAGTGTTTGTCTTTTGCTAGTCTTCCTTTTAAAGTCTGTTTTGTCTGATATAAGTATTGCTAGCACAACATTTTTTCTTTTTTTTGCTTCCTTCTGCCTAGAGTATCTTTTTCCATCCCTTCACTTTCCATCTGTGTGTTTCTTGGTTAGAAATGAGTCTTTTGTAGGCAGCTCTTTTTTTTTTTTAATCCATTCAGTCACCCCATGTCTTTTAAAGTTTTTTTTTTTTTTAAAGATTTTATTTATTTATTTGACAGGGACAGATCACAAGTAGGCAGAGAGGCAGGCAGAGAGAGAGAGAGGGAAGCAGGCTCCCCGCTGAGCAGAGAGCCCGATGCGGGACTCGATCCCAGGACCCTGAGATCATGACCTGAGCCGAAGGCAGCGGCTTAACCCACTGAGCCACCCAGGTGCCCCACCCCATGTCTTTTGATTGGAGCATTTAGTCAACTTATATTTAGAGTAATTTTTGGTAGGTATGTACTTACTGCCATTTTGTTAATTGTTTTCTGGTTTTTGTAGTTCTTGTCTGTTCTTCTCTTCTCCTGCTCTCTTATGACTTGATAGCTTTTTTTAGTGTTCTGCGTGGAATCCTTTTTCTTTTTTTTGTGTGTATCTATTATAGGTTTTTGATTTGTGGTTATTGTTAGATTTATATGTAATATCCTATATGTATAGCAGTCTATGTCAATAGTTGCTTAAGTTGGAACACATTCTAAAAGCACTACATTTGGGGCACCTGGATGGCTCAGTTGTTAAGTGTCTGCCTTGCCTCAGGTCATGATCCCAGGGTTCTGGGATCGAGCCCTGCATCGGGCTCCCTGCTCAGTGGGAAGCCTGCTTCTCCCTCTCTTGCTTCCCCTGCTTGTGTTCCCTTTCTCGCTTTGTCTCTCTCAGTCAAATAAATAAAATCTTAAAAAAAAAAAATCACTAAATTTTTACTACCCCTCCATTTTATGTATATGTTGTCATATTTTTTATCTTTTTATTTTGTGTATCCCTTGGAATTTTTTGGATATAATTGACTTTACTCCTTTTGTGCTTTAACCTTGATATTGGCTTTATAAGCAATTAATTTATGTTTACTTTTACCTGTGAACTTTTCTCATAATTTTCTTCTAGTTATGTTCTCTTGTTTTCCACTAAAGAATGCCCTTTCACATTTCTCATAGGACTGTTTTGGTGATGATGAACTCCTTTAAACTCCTGTTCGGGAACCTCTTTATCTTTCAATTCTAAGTGATGATCTTGCTAGGTAGGGTATTCTTGGTTGAAGGTTTTTGTTTGTTTGTTTGTCTTATTTTGTTTTCTTTGAGCACTTGAAATATATCATGCCATTCTCTTCTGGACTGTGTAGCTACTAGTATTCTGTAAGGTATATATTCTGTATGTTCAGAATTAAAAAAAAAGAATCTACCTATGGACATTTTTCTTCAGTGAAAATCTGACACGGAAGCCAAATTTATAAAACATATAGAAATGGAGGGCCATAGACATTTCTGCTCATTATCATCTTCCCTTCTCAAACTCCACTTTCACTGCTGTGCCCCCTCTCACACTTTTAAGGAGCCTTCTTGGAGTGTATAGGACTCTGCGGAGCAATTAGAAGATAGTTTGAATATGAATCTAACACCCTTAATTGATCATTGATTTGTCTTCTTAGACATTGGAAGTTTCAGTATAGTCTGTAAGAGTATGACTGGAAGGCTTTCCTCTTTTTTTTTTTTTTAATTTTTTTTTTTTCTTTTTTTTAATGAGACTTGTAGGACCAAGGAAGTTTGAGCCACAGCAGCTTCCTTTTTCCTCCTTAAGAAATGTACTTTTAGCAAATGGGGTTATTGCCTTGACCTTAGAGTTACTTCAAAACACTGTGGTTAAGTGCTTTGAACATGCTTTTTGTTTTGTTTTACTTTTTAGATTTTTTAAATTTTTTATAGAGGGAGAGCAAGCAAGCATGGGATGGGGAGGGGTCGAGGGAGAGAGAATCTTCAGAAGACTCCACATGCAGCATAGAATCTGACACAGGTCTCAATCTCAAGATCTCTGACCCTGAGATCTTGACCTGGACTGAAATCAAGAGTAGGGCATTTAACTGACTGAGCCACCCTGGCTCTCCTGAGCATTCTTTATTCTCTTGATGAGTGTTGTTGTTGTTTTTAATAATCATCTCACTTCATACAACACATATGTATTGAAAATTTATAATGCGCAATTTCAAAGCCAGTCCAATACTAGACTACTAAGCCAGTATTTGCTTTATTTGTCATGTAGTTTTTATTTTTCTCTACTTTCTCTTTCCTTTTCATATATGCTTCAGTTCACATCAAGGGATGGGGGAGTTGTCAAGCTAGACTAGTACAATAGCCAAGCTAACTTCTCTGTCCCTATTCTCTCTCCACTTTGCGCACAAAAACAGGATTGATTTCACTGATGCGATAGTTTCATCCTTCCCAGTTTTCTCTGACCTCCTCTTTTTCTTACTGCACAGTGAATTCAGTTCAGTAGCCACTTATTTTGTATGCCTTGCATTGTGAAGGCAGGAAAGACTAGGTCTTTGCTCTCAAAAGCAGTCTTTCAGCCTTCTTAAATGCTGTGCCAAGACCTTATATGATTCGACTCATCTTTTCAGTTAATATTTCTTAAACACTTACTATGCAAAGCACTTAGCTTTAAGTATTGTATTAACTCAGTTTTCAAAGTAATAAGATAGTATTATTATTTCTGTTTCATAGATGAAAAAGGGCAGAGAAATTAAGAAACTTTATCAAATTAGTATTTGGTGCCTTTGATCATATTCTTTATGTTCTATATTCTTTATGCTCTTTAATACATCCTCCTTTGACATTAAATTTTATTAGCTTCTTTATGTAGATCTCTTCCAGATTCTGCTGTTATCCACACTTATATTCCTTGCTGCTTCTGATTCTTTAGGAGTTAAGCCATGATATGTTTAATGATGATTCTTAAGTATTTATTTATTTATTTGTAAAGATTTTATTAATTTGAGGTAGCAAGAGAGAGAACATGAGCAGGGGCAGAGGGAGAGGGAGAAGCAGGCTCCCTGCTGAGCAGGGAACCCAGTGTGGGGTACAATCCCAGGACCCTGGGATCATGACCTGAGCCAAAGGCAGATGCTTAACTGATTGAGCCACCCAGATGCCCAAATTTTTATTTTATTTTTACATTTATTATTTGTCTTTTTTTAAAATTTCAAAAGCATATATTGTTTCCCTAGTAACATTAAATAATGTAATGTCAATATAGAGTAGACACTAAGGGATTCTGAGCTCCTTGAGGGGAGAAACTCTATCTTATAATTCGTATTTTTCATAAGTCAGTGTAGTACCTCATTCTTAGTCAGTGGTCAGTATGGCTTATGGGTACTTTTTATTTTATTTTACTAGTTTGGTTTCTCAAGTGTGGGCTGACTGGACCTAGTAACTGACCTTTCTCAGCACATCTTACATTTTGTTGGAAAATCAAATAAGCATACTGAAGTTGGTGGCTCAGTAGAAACTATTTTGATGGATAAGAAGATTTTCTAGGATGGTCTTGCTTTCCTTTTTAGGACTTTAAATTCAAATGGACCTGAGGATTTACTTATGGATGATTGGGAGGCATATGTGAAAAGAATATCTTATATTTAAGGAAATAACAGATATCATTAAGTCATTTAATTCTCATAACAAACTTATGATGAATATAGTCATCATTATCCCTGTCTTGTGTATGAGGGATCTGAGACATAGAAAGAGTGGGCAATTTTAGGTATCTTGACCAAGAGCATGTGGTAAATCAGGGGTAAAAGGGGTATTTGAACCTGGCAGTTTGGCTGCTAGCCTGTGTTCCTAATTACTGCCCTACAGCCACCTCTGCTGTAATCACAGTGCAGTAGCTATTGATAAGTGTCAGTATTTAGTCACATTTAATCTAGATCTATCACAGTTGATAATTAACAAATGAAGTAATACAGTATTATAAAAGAAATATTGAAAACATTTTTGTCTTAACATTTTCTTTCAAGAGTATATTCAGTGTATATAGGCAAATCTTGGAGATAATTGCAGGTTCAAGTCTAGACCACTGCAGTGAATGAATATGACAGAAAAGCATTATTTGCATTTACTTCCTCCACTGAAGTCTTGAATCCCTAAGTCATTCATGAGGGTTGGAATCAACTTCTTCCAAACTTTTGTTAATGTTGATATTTTAACCTCTTCCCATCAATCAATGAATGTTCTTTAATAGGATCTAGAACGGTGAATCTTTTCCAGAAGGCTTTCAGTTTACTTTGCCCAGATCCATTAAAGGAATCACTATCTCTGGCAGCTATGGATTAATGAAATATTCTCAAATAATAAGACTTGAAAGTCAGAGTTACTCCTTGGTCCATAGGCTAGAGAATGGATGTCATGTTAGCAAGCATGAAAATAGCATTAATCTCATTATACATCTCCATCAGAGCTCTTCGGTGATCAGAAGGATTGTCAACGAACAGTAATACTTTAAAAGGTATTTTCCTGAGCGGTAGGTTTCTACAGTGAGCTTAAACCCTTTCAGTAAACCGTTATAAACAGATGTATTTTCATCCAGAGTTTGTTTCATTTATAGAGCACAGGCATTGTAGATTTAGCATAATTCCTTTTTTTTTTTTAAAAGACTTTATTTATAATTTTTTAACAGACAGAGAACACAAGTAGTCAGAGGCAGGTTGTGGGTGGGGAGCAGACCCCCTGCTGAGCAGAGAGCCCAATGTGGGGTTTGATCCCAGGATCCTGAGATCATGACCTGAGCTGAAGGCAGAGGCTTAACACATTGAACCACCCAGGCACCCTGGCATAATTCCTTTTTATTTTTTAATTTTTTTTTTAAGTAGTCTTTATGCCCAGTGGGGCTTGAACTCATGACCCTGAGATCAAGACTTGAGCTGATATCAAGTCTAACTAATTGATTAACTGAGCCACCCAGGTGCCCTAGGATTGACAGAATGGTAAATGAGCATTGGCTTCAATTTAGTCACCAGCTGCATTAGCCTCTGAAAGAGTCAGTCTGTCCTTTGACTTTTTTTTTTTTTTTTAAAGATTTATTTAATTATTTTAGAGAGAGAGAGTGCACATGAGAGAGCATGCCCTGGGGTGGTTGGGGGCAGAGGGAGAGGGAAAGTGTCTTGAGCAGATTCTGTGCTGATTATGGAGCCAGACATGAGGCTCAGTCTCAGGACCTTGAGTTCACAAACTGAGCCAAAGCCAAGAGTCAGACGCTTACCTGACTATGCTACCCAGGTGCCCCTGTCCTTTGAAGCCACATTGACTTCTCCTCTCTAGCTGTACAAGTGCTAGATGGCATTTTTTTCCAGTAGAAGGCTATTTGTCTACATTGAAAATCTTTTGTAGAGTGTAGCCACTTCCATTAATGATCCTAGCTAGATGTTTTGGTGGAGAACTTCCTGCAGCTTCTATATCAGCACTTGCAACTTTACCTTGTACTTTTACATTACAGAGATGGCTTCTGTGATTAAACCTCATGAACCAACCTCTGCTAGCTTCAGACTTTCTCAGCAGCTTCCTCACCTCTCTCAGCCTTCCTAGAATTGAAGAAAATTAGGGGCTTGCCCTGGATTAGGCTTTGACTTAAGGGAATGTTGTGGCTGGTTTGGTTTTCTATCCAGACCACTCAAGACTCTCTCCATATCAGTAATAAGAATGTTTTGCTTTCTTATTATTCATTTGTTCACAGGAGTAGCACTTTTAATTTCCTTCCATAAATATTTTTTGTATTTACAACTTGGCTGACGGGTGCAGGAGACCTAGCTTTTATTTAGCCTTTGTTATTTTTAGCCTATAGCTCATGCCTTCCTCACTAAGCTTAATCATATTTAGCTTTTGTTTCAAAGTAAAAGACATGAGACTTGTCACTTCACTAAAACACTTAGAAGCCACTGAAGGGTAATTAATTAGACTAATTTCAGTATTATTGTGTCTCAGAGACTAGGGAGGCCCAAGGAGAGGGAGAGACAGGGGAACAACCTGTAGATAGAAACAGAACACGCAACACTTAGTAAATTCTCCATTTTACAAGGGTATGGTTTTTGGCACCCCAAAACAATTACAGTAGGAACAGCATAGATCACAGATCACCATAACAAATATAATAATTTGAAGTTTGAAATATTACGGGAATTACTAAAATACAACACAGACATAAAGCGAGCAAAAGCTGTTGGAAAAATGGCACCTGTAGAGTTGATGGATGCAGGGTTGCCACAAACCTTTAATTTGTAAAAAATGTAGTATCTATGAAGTGCAATAAAGCAAAGTACAATAAAAATAAAATACCTGGGGGGCGCTTGGGTGGCTCAAGGGTTAAGCCTGGGTTAAGCCTCTGCCTTCAGCTCAGGTCATGAACTCAGGGTCCTGGGATCAAGCCCCACATTGGGCTCTCTGCTCAGCAGAGCCACACATGCCATCTTCCCTCTCCCTCTGCCTGCCTCTCTGCCTACTTGTGATCTCTCTCTCTCTCTATCAAATAAAATCTTTAAAAAATAAAATATAAAATAAAATAAAGTAAAATACCTGGGGCGACTGGGTGGCTCAGTTGGTTAAGTGACTGCCTTCAGCTCAGGTCATGATCCTGGGGTTCCCAGGATTGAGTCTCACATCTGGCTCCCTGCTTAGCAGGGAGTCTCCTTCTCCCTCTGACCAACCCCCCCTCCCATGCTCTCTCTCTCTCTCTCTTTCTCATTCTCTCAAATAAATAAATAAAATCTTAAATCTCTCTCAAGTAAATAAAGTCCTAACAAAAAAAGAATGTGGAAAAACAATTAAAAAAAATAAAATACCTGTATTTAAAAATCAGTATTTTTCTAGTGTAAAGGGAGCTTGTTGATCATCCAATTGTAGAATCATGGAACCTCATTAGGGTTGGAAAGTACCTTAACAATCATCTAGACTACCACCTTTTCTATTCTTAAATCTTTTGTAGAATTACTGCCAAGTACTTGCCCAGATTAATCTTTATCAGATTACTGTTGATTCTGTAGTAATTCAAAATCTATAAAATTTACCTTTCCATTTTTTTCAAGTTTTGATTTTTTAAAAAATTCAAACTTGGATCTTAAGTCAGTTCTTCCTAATTGTAGAAAAACTCATTTGTGTTACAGAATAAAGATCAGAATGCAGAGGTTTAATGATTTACCAAAAATCACATAGGCGTTAAGATCATAAGTCTTCAAGTCACTCAGTAAATATGTAAGACCCTATAATAAGCTTCTCATTGTTCTAGATGCTAAGAAAATGGGTGAACAAAGGAGACCCAGTCCCGCCCTTATTATGGGCCTTATATGTAATGATCCAATGAATATTACAAATAAATTCACAATATATTGGATGTTCATAAATGCTATGAAAACAAAGCATGAAAAGAAGAGAAGATGGCATGTGTGGCAATATTTTATAAAATGATAGGATAATGTTTTACCAGAGATGATGGGAGTGAGGGACAAGCTGTACAGATATCTAATGGAAGAGCATTTAAGAAAGAACATTTATGACAGAGTTAGTGCAAAGACCCTGAGGCAGAACAGGATCAGCACAATGTGGGATCAACAAGGAGGTGGTATGGTGGGAGCAGTTTGAGAGAGGTTCAGAGTTTTAGAACTGTGGTCAGATGAGAAAGGCTAGAATCAGATCATAGAGGATGTTGTAGTCCATGGTAAAGGCTTCAGTTCTGAAGGAGAAGGAAAGCCATTATTGCTTTCTGACTAGGGAGTGATGTGTAGTGCACCCTCTAACATCTTTGAAGGCTGTTTGTGTTTAAAGCACTGTGCTAAAAGCTGCCAGGGTATCAGTAAGATAATACCCTTGCTTTCTGGAAGCATGTTATCTAATGAAGATAAATTGTAAACAAGTAATTACAATAAAAGCACAAGTGAAATTAGTTGCCATAATGTAAATGTAAGCAGAACTGTATGAGTGGAAAAGAAGGAACCCTTAATTGTAATCACAGAAATTAGTGAGGAGCTACTGGACCCGAGAAATCAATTGACCATCTGTTTCTAATCAAAGTGAGTAGGCTTGTTAAGGAGCCTCTCCTCTTAACCAAAGTTTTAACTCAGCCACCTCACCCTCAAAAAGCTCTAACGGGGGGCACCTGGGTGGCTCAATTGGTTAAGCAACTGCCTTTGGCTCAGGTCATGATCCTGCAATCCCAGGATCGAGTCCCACATCAGGCTCCCTGCTTGGCAGGGAGTCTGCTTCTCCCTCTGACCTCTCTCCTACCTCTCTCTGTCCCAAATAAATAGATAAAATCTTAAAAAAAAAAAAAAAAAAAGCTCTAATGGGAGAAGAACAAGGAGATAGTGTTAAGAGATTTCTTTGTCATTGTTCTTTTTTTTTATTTTAATATTTTATTTATTTAACACAGAGAGATCACAAGTAGGCAGAGAGGCAGGCAGAGAGAGGGGGGGAAGCAGGCTCCCTGCTGAGCAGAGAGGCGGATGTGGGGCTCCATCCCAGGACCCTGAGATCATGACCTGAGCTGAAGGCAGAGGTTTAACCCACTGAGCCACCCATGTTAAAAGCAGTAAGAGTTTATTAATACTAGTACTGCAGCTCCTCTGACATACCCTTTTATAAAGGACAGAACATGCTTCTGAAGTATGTTAAAAAACACTTGAAACTATCACTTCACTTGTAGGAATGAAGAAAAGAAAAAGAAAAACAATCCTTTCATGTATTTGAAACATTACTTGGTTTTGCAGTTTTCAAATAGTATCTTTCAGTTGTATGAATTTTCATTATATTAGCAAAATGTGAGAAAATTATGATTAAGTCTTTTTTTAAGTATCCTAAGAGATTAAATTTAGAGTACTTTATGCCCTTAAGATCACTGCAGATGGTATTTGCAAGTGTCAGTATTTTTTCTCTTAATATACAGATTAATTTAGAGTGTGCTTTGAAATAAAAATGTGTTATTCGTGTAAAACTTCTCTAACAAAATGGTCATGTAACCTGTATCTCTTCAGAAGCACATGCCAGTTGAGAAGAAATTACCACATTATAGGGATGGCACACTTCTCTTGGCTGTAGTACCAACAAGGGAAGGCCTCCTACTGGACAACTCTGTGTCTTATCTCTCCCGCTTGCAGATTTCCATAAGGCATTGTTAGAGACCCTGAGTTGCATTTACTTTTCTGAAGACCACTCAATAGCCAGCTGCCTTATCAAGGTCGGTCTCTTTTGGTGAAGTATCCTTACTTAAGTTACTTGGATCCTATTTGAGTTATAGTGGTCTTCCTAGATGGCTTGTTGGTGGAACTCTAAGAATTTCCTCCTTACTTGATTACAACTAGCATAGAATTACAACTAGCAATTAGATGTTAGATTTGCTTCCCCAACTAATTTTTTTATATGTTTTTGCTAATCCAAAGTGATTACTGTATTGCCTCACATTCCCCCTGCCAAAGAATACTTAGTGAGTCATTTATTTTAAAATGCAAAATCCAAAAATGGAGTACTTCACCATTTTTTTTTATTGAGTTGTAATTCACGTACCTTAAACATCGGCCTTTTAAAGTATACAATTTAGTGTTTTTCAGTGTATTGACAAGGTTGTGTGACCATTACACACACTCATTCATTGGCCCGAAAAGAAATGCTGCACCCATTAGCATTCTCTCCCCATTCTCTCCTCCTCCTAGCCCTTGGCAGCTACTAATCTGCTTTTTGTCTCTGCATATTTGTTTATTCTGAACATTTCATATAAATGGAATTGTACAATATGTAGGTTTTGGTTTTTGGCTGCTTTCACTTAGCTTAATGTTTTCAAGGTTTATCCATGTTGTAGCATGTATCAGTACTTTATCCCCCCCCCCCCCGCTTTTTTAAAGATTTTATTTATGTGAGAAAGAGAGAGCCACCAGCACAGGGGGAGGGAGAGGGGGAGAAGTAGACTCTGTCTGAAATAAAAATGTGTTATCGTGTAAAACTTCTTTAACGAAATGGTCATGTAACCTGTATCTCTGAGAAGCACATGCTAATTGAGAAGAAAGTACCACAGGACATCTCAGGATCCAGTCCCAGGATCCTGAGATGGCCTGAGCTGAAGACTTAACTGACTGAGCCACCTAGGTGCCCCAGTACTTCATTCATTTTTATAGTGGATAATACTCTGTTATATAGATTACCATGTTTTGTTTTTCTGTTCATCACTGATGGACATTTGATTCTACTTTTGGCTGTTAGGAATTATGCTGCTGTGAACATTTGTGCACACGTTTTTTGTACGGACATATATTTCAGTTTATCTTATCTTTTGAACCGTTGCTTGTTCTTTGGAAGCTCAGTTTCTGTCCCTGCCTACAGAGGCCCCTGTTCTTTTTTTTTTTAATTTTTTTTTTTAAGATTTTATTTATTTATTTGACAGATTACAAGTAGGCAGAGAGGCAGGCAGAGAGAGAGAGAGGAGGAAGCAGGCTCCCTGCTGAGCAGAGAGCCCGATGCGGGGCTCGATCCCTGAGATCGTGACCTGAGCTGAAGGCAGAGGCTTAACCCACTGAGCCACCCAGGTGCCCCAAGCCCCTGTTCTTATAAATCTTTAGCAGTAACATCCTCATACTTCTAACCTTACTGTTGCTTGGTATGATTTAGACATTATTTCTCCAAGAAACCTCTTCAGTCTAATGTGAAAACTTGGAGGAAGTAAGGCAGGATTAGTAAAATCCCCTGGATTGCTGGATTTAAATCTTAGGAAAGGATTTGCCAATTACCTTTTCTATAATGTATGTGATTGATAGGACTTTTGAGTGTGGAGAGGTTTCTCTACCAAATCCTTGCTCTGCTAAGCAAAACTGCAGTATCTTCCACTGTATTGGAGAGAGAGCAGTTGAGATCCTCGCACTGGATTCATTTTATAAGTAAAAAAAATAATAATCATGAAGTAGCTATGGAGTTTGGTCTTTAGCATGGAGTTTTTTAGTGTAGTTGTATTTTACTAGTTGTATTTTACTAGAAGTTTTTAGGTATTACTGGAATAATTGAATGTAATATATAGCAGTAACATATTCTAACACTCGAGAATATTTTGCTGGTCAAGTAATTGAGAATGCAAAGGTGAAGGGGGTGTATGTTCAGACATGGTGTAGTCAAGTTTTCAACTACTATGTAGTTGATAAATACTACCTCATTTATCGTGGCCGGAGCGACAAATCGACCAGGAACGTGAGGGTAAGAGGATGAAGAAAAGAACTCGAGAAGCTGAGAGATGGGGGCACTGAGGAGGATGTCCAACAGTGCTAAGTTTATTCAAAGCATTAAGGCCATATATATAGTGATATTACAATAGGAGAAGCAATACACCTGTGTCTAGTTAAACAACCACGAGTTCCCATAATAAGTTTCACAATTAACTATAAGCAGACCTCCTGACGCCGAACGGCTGATGCCAGTACAATTGTTCTGTATTGATACAGCAAACCTGAAAGTAATTTATGGGCTGTACGAGGGCAGCAAGGACCAGCCATGAACTTATGACCCCAACCAAATTGTTCTCATTTGTTTAGCAAGCCTGTGGGAAGTCACGTAGGTGAGCGCACAACACATAGCACAGACCCTTTTTCAGTGCTACTCAACTTTTCCCGTCCTAAACCTTTTGTTAGGTTATTCTGACTTTAAAGGAGGCACAAGTCAGGGCCTGGTTTGGTCCTCGTCTCAAGCCTTATTGTGGCCTCCCACACTCATTTCATTAAATTTTCCCAAAAGAACACCAAAAAATCCATTTCCAGTGGTTTAATAATAGCTTACTCTATTTTCAGCCCCCCCTTTTAAAGATTTTATTTATTTGACAGAGATCACAAGTAGGCAGAGAGGCAGGCTGAGAGAGAGAAAAGCAGGCTCCCTGCCGAGTAGGGAGCCGGATGTGGGGCTCGATCCCAGAACCCTGGGATCATGACCTGAGCCAAAGGCAGAGGCTTAACGCACTGAACCACCAGCCCCCCCCGCCACTTTTAAAAATTATTTATTTATTTGAGAGGGAGTGAAAGCGAGAGAGATTATGGAGGGAGAGGGAGAAGCAGACTCCCTGTTGTGCAGAGAGCCCGATGTGGGGCTTGATGGGATCATGACCTGAGCGGAAGGCAGCTGCCTAACCATCTGAGCCACCCAGGTGCCCCTATTTTCTACCGGTTTTAAACTATCACTTTTACTTCTGGCAGGAAGGAGAGGCAAGATGTATGCACTTGGCAGTCATTAGTTAAATACTTCACTAGAATCCCATTTTATAAATGAAAAAATTGAAAGGCTCTTGAGACTGAATGTTGTTCTGATTTCTTCTCTTTTTAGGACATTTTCCCTGTACTTTTAGAGTAATTTTCTTGCCAAATTAGTTTGTAAATTGTCAGTCTTTCCTAAAAGGAGAAAACTCAAATTGCTTGAAAAAACTGAAAGGTTGGGGCGCCTGAGTGGCTCAGTGGGTTAAGCTGCTGCCTTCGGCTCAGGTCATGATCTCAGGGTCCTGGGATTGAGTCCCGCATCAGGCTCTCTGCTCAGCAGGGAGCCTACTTCCCTCCCTCTCTCTCTGCCTGCCTCTCTGTCTACTTGTGATCTCTCTCTGTCAAATAAATAAATAATAAAATCTTTAAAAAAAAAAAAAAAGACAAAACTGAAAGGTTACTCTGAGAACTTTATTAAAGACAGTGTAAACCAAACCAAGTGAGATTAATTCTGTGCCATATATGATTAAGCTATAGACTTTATCTGGGATTATAAAGTATGAAGCCTGTTTTAATACTTTGTAATTTTGTTTGTTTGTTTGTTTCAGTGAAAAGTGTAAGGCTAGAGGATTTACCGTGATTGTGGATGGCAGAAAATCACAGTGGAATGTGGTGAAAACAGTAGTCTTAATGCTACAGGTAATTTTATTTTTGACTATTAGGAAATGGTTTTATTTTATAGCAGCAGATAAAGTGATAATGGCAAATGCATTTCATTTATTTCACTGTGCCCAACCTTCTCAGCAGTGACTGAGTTCTGAAATGCACACTACTGGATTTTTAAAATTCATTTCTGAGAGGTTTGATTTGAATAGTAAAATAAATTTGAGACCTATTCTAAAGATTTGTAAATGATCAAAAATAGTATGTTGTGTTTAAATAATTTAGTAAGTAGGCCAGTGAGTCCAAAAGTGTAAGATATTGTCAGACTTACCTGGAGTTTCTGTGTGCTGTGATATCTACATTGTCCCCTGTCTCCTCCGTTCTGATACTGTAGGTGGCAGCAGGACTGGGTAAGTCTAGTCTGGAAGAGCTTCTCATGTGGTTCTGAGCAGTCTTTTCCTTCTGTTCTGTACTTTCCTCTAAAGAGTACCAGGATTTGTGGTACTTCCTGGAAGAAATGTACTTGACAGCTGTGTCCTTGGGAACTTGAGCAGCCCACAAATCAGCATTTAATAAACAGCTGCAGTTGCAAAGTCTTTGGTCTGATACTAGTTTTTGTGTTTCCTTGTGTTCCTCACAGGAAGATTTCACGATCTTTGCTTGAACTAGGTACCTACCTACCTAGTAAACATTCTTTGCTTTATTATTAGGTTATTGAGGACGTTGTGATCTGAAATGGAAAAATAAACCATTTGAGTGATTTAAAGGCAGCAGATTGCTCTAATGTATCTGTGTTTCCTTAGAAAGTCTTCAAGAGAGTGTAAAAATTAAGTGAGTTAAATAAAAGAGATTATCTAATTTAGATGAAAGAAAGTGAAAAGGACATTCCTAGCAGGAACACTGACTTAGTGATAGCTCAGAGATAAAACAAATATAATAAAGGGATTTGATGGCAGGTCAGTTTGGGGAAAATAGAAGTTGACAGTTATATGGGATAGTGAATATTCAGTTAGGGAAATATCAGTGACATTGAAAGAAAGATCAAGTATTTTAAATGAATTGAGAAATAAGTAGTAACTGCTTTTGGGTTCTGTGGAAAGAAGTATAATTTCAAATTTTATTTCATTTTCATTTTTTTTTTAAAGATTTTATTTATTTGAGAGGGAGAGAGAAAGAGCACAAACAGGAGTGGCAGAGGGAGAGGGAGAGGGAGGCCTCCTGCTGAGCAGGGAATCCTCCGCTGACTCCATCCTAGGACCCTGAGATCATGATCCAAGCTGAAGCCACCTGACTGAGCCACCCAGGTGCTCCATAATTTAGAATTTTAAATGATAACTAAGAAGAACGGTTCTTTTTTTTTTTTTTAATATTTTATTTATTTATTTGACAGACAGAGATCACAAGTAGGCAGAGAGGCAGGCAGAGAGAGAGGAGGAAGCAGGCTCTCCACAGAGCAGAGAGCCCGATGCGGGGCTCAATCCTGGGACCCTGGGATCATGACCTGAGCTGAAGGCAGAGGCTTTAACCCACTGAGCCACCCAGGCGCCCCAGAAGAATGGTTCTTAATGTTTTATTTTTTATTTGGGATTAGAAAAAAGGGATTTTGGGGCGTGGGAACTAGTAATTTCAGTGCTCAGTATGGTTCGGGTAGTGTACTAAACTTTCTATAAATTAATCTCATTTTATTTTATCCTCACAACCTTGGGAGGCAGGTTCTATTATCCCAAAGATCAGCTGAGGCTCAGAGTTTTTATTTTATTTTATTTTATTTCATTTCATTTCACTTATTAAAAAGATTTTATTTATTTATTTGAGAGAGAGAAAGCATGAGCAGAGGAGAGTGAGAAGCAGACTTCCTGCTGAGCAGGGAACCTGATGCCAGGCTTGATCCTAGGACCCTGAGATCATGACCTGAGCTGAAGGCAGATGCTTAACCTACTGAGGCACCCACACACCCCCATGCTCAATGATTTTAAATAACTAAGTTCTTATAATGAACATGGGAAAGAGCTGCAGTTGGAATTTAACATAGCCTAACCCCCAAGTCTTGGCTTTATCCTTTACAAAGGGTATATTTACCAATGTGGGGGGTATTGGAGGTCTATCCAAATTATCTATCCGTTACCTTCTTCTTAAATGTGTGGCCTAAACCTTTATCATTAGAATCATTCCTTTGGGTTGGAAAGGATATAGCCCACAGAGGATCAGTTTTTTAAGGGAGCACAGATTGGTATTCCATCACTTTTTTTGTCTGGTGTATTCCCAGCACTTTTATATCCCAACCCTAAAGATGAACTCTTCTTGTAAAAGTTGTTAAAATAACTATTAGGTGAGAAATCCATTAATTATGACCTTGTGTTCTTCCTTTCATCCTGTCATTCAACTGTGTCACAGATGACCTCTTTGGGACTTGCTGTATGAACTGGACTTTGATCAGTGGCAGTTTTGAAGAACAATCAGTGGATGATTTAATCCCCTCTTGCGATTTCTTTTCTGATAGGTATTTTAACAACTTTTGGATTTATTAATAGTTAACATTTTCAGAAGTTGCAATGGCCTTTTGTTTACTCCTATTCAAACAGTTTTTACATACATAATCATTCATTGCTTTTATTTCAGAAGGTACTAGTACCAGTTATTTGGGATCCCAGAGCTTAGTGTTGGCTTTGTTTGTAACTAAATATTCTCTCAAATGAGTGGTTTGGTTTTTCTTGTCTCTCACTACTTTAATATTCAATCATTTTGAAGTAATAGCCTTCCACTAGTCAATATATAAATAAACCTCAGTCTAGCCTAGATTTTCCAACCTCTGATAACTTTTGATACTGTTGAATTTATTTATCTTACTCATAACCCAGTCATTGCAGAGGGCACCAGATTTGTTATGTGCCTAAAAATGTGTTTAAATTGAAAGATTTCTATTTTCTCCTAATTGATAATAATTAATTTTAGCCATAATTTATTATTATTCAGTTGTGAGATTTATTGTCTTAAATGGTATTTGACCCCTAGAGTTTGTAAATAAAGTTTTATTGAAACTCAGCTATGTCTATTCATTTATATTTTTTATAGTTGCTTTCATACTACAATGACAGATTTGAAGTAGTTGCAATAGAGACTTTGCATAGCCTGCAAAGCCTAAAATATTTATTATCTACACTTTTGGAAAGAATTTACTGACTCCTGGTGTAGAACATTTGAAATGGTGTGGTAGAACTTTAGAGTCAGACCTGGTTTCTGTTTTAGTACCATCAGTAAACAACTCTGTTATATTGGAAAAGCTTCTTTGAAACTCAGTTTACTCTCCTGTAAAATTGGGAGAATGAGATTTCCTTGCTAATGTGAATTCATTTATTCAACAGATATTTATGGAGTGTTTTCTATATGCCAGGCATTGTCATAGGCTGGAGATATAGGGGTGACATGATAGATAAGGTAATTGCCATTGGGAAGTTAATGTTCTACTTAAGGAGTCAGTAAGTAATAAGGCTAACTACTAATTAATGTAACAGCAGACAGTGATAAGTGCTATGAGGCAACATACAGTAGTAGAAGATGACTGAATCAGATGGTGCAACTTTAGATAGGGTGGTCAGGGAAGGTCTCTCTGTAAAGGGAGTGTTTGAGTAGAATCTTAATGGAGGGAGCATTCTTCCTAGGTGTATAGGACAAAAAACACTCCAGACAGAGGAAACATCGAGGGTATAAGCCTCAGGTGGAAACAGACTTGTTATATTCCAGCAACAGCAGGAAACTTAGTATGGCTATGGTGAGGGTATGAGCTAAGAGGGGAGGGTATGAGCTGAGGTTTGAGGGTCAGTGGGGCCCTGAGCCTGGAGGGCTTTCTAGGCTTTGGAAAGGAATTTGAATTTTACTGTGAGCATGAAAAAATGTGAAGAAAGGAAGGCGGCCTGTTTTTTTTTTTGTTTTTTTTTTTTTTTTTAAAGCTGACTCGTTTGGGGATGTTAGCAGTGTGGGTGGTAGAAATGGATAGGTTTAAGATCTTATTTAAAGATAGACTGTATGGGGTTTGCTGATAAAATATACATGGAATATTTTATTAACTCGGTAAATGTTAACTTCCATTCTTCTTTAGGTAATATGAATAACCATATCTATTAAATGTGAAATTGTATTTGTCAGAGATTAGCTAGTCCTGTTCTTCAAGTTAATAATCCAGCAGAATCTGGGCTTTTTTGTATAATAGCCAGTAAGAAATTTATTTTATGAGAAAATTGATTTTACATTTTTGAAGAAATTCTCCCAAGGTGATTGTGTTAAAAATTTTTTTTTCATATAGTAGAAAAACCAAATGTAGTAGTTTGCCAATTAAAAATTGTCTTACAGTTTAATCTGAATATATACCTATTAGATTTGTACAACACAAAAATAATTCACATGTACTGTGTATATTATATTGAAATCTTTTCTGAATCGACTTGCCTTTCCAAGTATTTCTTTATTGCCATGTATGTTTTGAAGCTTGGAGTATTTCTTATTATTTTAATTCTTTTCTAAGGGTCTTTTAATTACTCAGCCCAACCATGAAAACCTAGTAATTTATAACTTTAATAAATTATTCATTTTACATGTATAATTTATAATTTTTTTTTTTTTTTTTGTATTTTATAGAATGTTGTTCCAGCTGAGGTATCCCTTGTTTGTGTAGTGAAGCCTGATGAATTCTGGGATAAGAAAGTAACACATTTTTGTTTTTGGAAAGAGAAGGATAGACTTGGCTTTGAGGTAAATAAACTCTATTAAAAAGCAGAAATGTGTTGTATCTTTAAAAATAGCATATTGCTGGTATTTTATTTGCTCATCGTTGGAAACTAAGCTGAGCTTGTGCAGTG
Organism: Enhydra lutris kenyoni; assembly: GCF_002288905.1. Lineage (NCBI taxonomy): Eukaryota > Metazoa > Chordata > Mammalia > Carnivora > Mustelidae > Enhydra > Enhydra lutris. The sequence continues at coordinate 75,114,600 of NW_019154085.1, read as the reverse complement.
ATGAGTCAGTGCCTAAGCAATGAATAGTATGTAATTGACATTCAGATACTTGTGGAATATATTATGATTCTTTGTCAAAGACTATAAATTTTTTCTTGTTTTCATTTGTATCACTCTTTATAAACTTTGAGTAAGTAGAACTTTTTATTTAAACAAAAAAATATTGTATTACTGAGAGGACATTTAGCTAATACTAGGAAACCCTGGACATTTTGAAATTGGAGTGTATTTTGTGTGATATGTCATAATTATTTTTAGTATCTGGTTTGGTTTTCATCCATGAAAAAAGTTATCTGTCCTTTCCTATGGACACTCTGTCTTCATCTGTCTTGTGTAAAAAGTACATCTTATTGTAGATCAGAAAGAAGTTCCAGATGGAATACAAATTTAAACAATTCTGTCATATTTTTCCTGCCACAACCTGTTAAAAGTTTTTTTTTATCCTTGATACTATATCTGGTTCTGAACTATACCTTGTTTGACATTAGTATAGCTATTCAGCTTACTTTTGACTAGTGTTGGCATGTTGTATCTTTTTCCATAATACCTTTTTACTTATCATCTATTTACCTATTTCTTTATATTTAAAGTGGGCTTCTTATAGTATCCTTGGGTGTTGCTTTCATATCCATTCTGACAATATGTCCTTTACAGTGTTTCATAAAACCATTTATATTCAGTGTAATTATTTATACAGGTCGATTAAAATCTATCATCTTGCTAGATTTTATGTACTTTTTGGTTCTTTTTTTGCCTTCTTTTGGATTATTTTTTATTATTACATTTTATCTCCATTGTAGTTTATATCCTTATTAAGAATTTTTTTATGTGCATGCCCTAAGTTTACACTGTATATCTTTAATTACCTAAATAATATAGCACTTAATATGTAGTAGAAATTACTTAAAACAGTATATATCCAGCACTTCCATTGTAGTCATACATTTTACTTCTCCTGTTCTATAAACACACAATAGATGGTTACTATTTTTGCCACTGATAGTTTATTTACAGCAATTAAAATAATAAAAAAATGAATTTTATCTTTCTTTATGCCACTTATGGTGTTCTTCATTTCTTTTTGGAGATTCATCTTTTTGTTTGATATGTTCCTTCTGCCTAAAGGACTTCCTTTAACATATCTTGCAGAGCAGGTCTGTTGGCTTTGAATTTTTTTAGCTTTTGTTTTCCTTAAAAAAACCTATTGTTTCTGTTATGGTTTTGAAAGATATTTTCAATGGGTATGGAATTTTGTTTCATTGATTTTTTCTTTTAGCACATTAACTATATAACAACATTGACTTCTCATTCCCTTATCTTCTTTTTTTTTAAGATTTTATTTGTTTATTTGACAGAGAGAGATCAAAAGCAGGCAGGCAGAGAGAGAGGGGGAAGCAGGCTCCCTGTCAAGCAGAGAGCCCGATGCGGGGCTTGATCCCAGGACCCTGAGATCATGACCTGAGCTGAAGGCAGAGGCTTCATCCACTGAGCCACACAGGCTCCCCTCATTCCCATAGCTTCTGAGGAGAATTCTGTTATTTGTATCCGTGGCCTGCTGTGTGCCATATATCTTTTTTCCCTGTTGGCCACCTTTAAGATTTTCACTTTAGGGGCTCCTGGTGGCCCTGCGTCAGGCTCTCTGCTCGGTGGGGAGCCTGCTTCCCCCTTTCTCTCTGCCTGCTGCTCTGCCTACTTGTGATCTCTCTCTCTGTCAAATAAATGAATAAAATCTTTAAAAAAAAAAAAAGATTTTCACTTTATTTTTGGGTTTTCAGCATTTTTATTATATAATGCCTAGGTGTATTTTATTTGGTATTTGTTCTCTTTGGTGTTCTCTGCATTTGTTGGATCTCTGGTTTGATGTCAGCCATCAATTTTGGAAAATTCTTAGATTTTTTTTTTAAATATTTTCTTCACCCCATTTTCTTTTTCTATTTCTTCTAGAAGTCCGATTATATGTATCTTAGACTATTTGAAAATTTCTCACCATTCTGGGTTGTTGTTCTTATTTATTTATTTATTTTTTCTGTTTTATCTCTTTATGTTTCAGTTTGGGTATTTTCTGTTGATCCATTTTCAAGTTACTGTTTGTTTGTCTTTATTGAGTTTGTTGAGACCTATTCATTGTAAATTACTTTATCTACGTTACCATGTTTTCGGTTTGTGACATTTCTTCCCCCCCCCTTTTTTTTAAAGATTTTATTTATTTATTAGAGAGAGAGAGAGAGGGAGAGAGGGAACACAAGCAGGTAGAGTGGGAGAGGGTAGAAGCAGGCTTTCTGCTGAGCAGGGAGCCTGATGTGGGGCTCAATCCCAGGACCCTGGGATCATCACCTGAGCTGAAGGCAGATGCTTAACAACTGAGCCACCCAGGTACCCCAATTTTTTTTAAAATTAGCATATAATGTATTATTTGTTTCAGGGTTACAGGTGTGTGATTCATTAGTCTTAACGCAACACCCAGTGCTCACCACAACACATGCTCTTCCCAGTGTCCATCACCCAACTGCCTCATTCCCCTCACCCTCCTCCCCTCCAGCAACCCTTAGTTTGTTTCTTAAAATTAAGAGTCTCTTATGGTTTTTCTCCCTCTCTGGTTTTGTCTTGTTTCATTTTTTCCTCTCTTCCCCTATGATCCCCTGCCTTGTTACTTAAATTCCACCTATCAGTGAGTTCATATAATTGTCTTTCTCTGATTGACTTATTTCACTTTGCATTATCCCTTCTAGTTCCATCCATGTTGTTGCAAATGGCAAGATTGCTCTTTTTGATGACTGCATAATATTCCATTGTATATATACACCACATCTTCTTTATCCATTCATCTGTCAGTGGATATCTGGGCTCTTTCCATAGTTTGGGTGTTGTAGACATTGCAGCTATAAACATTGGGGCACAGGTCCCTCTTTGGTCACTACATTTGTATCTTTGGGGTAAATACTCAGTAGTGCAATAACTGGGTCATAGGGTAGACCTATTTTCAACTTTTTTGAGGAATCTCCATACTGTTTTCAGAGTGACTGCACCAGCTTGCATTCCCTGTTTGTAACATTTCTATTTTTTAAATTTCTATCTTTGTTGAAATTCCCCATTTCTTCTTGCATGTTGTCTTGCACTTTTTCCATGAGAACTTTCAGCATGTATTATCTTAAATTCCCTACTTGATACTTCTTCTATTCTGGGTCTTACTCTAGTTATATCTTTTGCTTTGTTTCCTGACAGTGGGTTGGTTTTTTTCTTGCTTTTTGCCTTCCTTGTCTTTTGTTGCATGTTGGACATCTTGTTTAGGAATGAGGTAAATACTATTGTATCTACACATGGGTCCATCTTGGCTTTTGCTAGGGTTTTAATGGGGCAGGAGAATTAGCCTAGCCAGGAGTTGAATTGACTTTGACTTTTATTGTTGCTATTATTTTCTTCAGTGCACCACAGGCTTAGGTTGTGTTTATACCACCCTTAACTATAGGTCTTTCCTTTGCACCTTGCCTCAGAAAAGATCTCTTTGCAATTTTGACACTCCATTAGCAGAAGACTGCTGTTCCTTGTTATTCAGTATTTGTCAGAGGGGCATTTTCTGTTGTTCTGGTCACCCTCAGTCTTAGGCTGGCTTTGTGACACTGAGTCTAGGGAATACAGCCCTCAACTCAGGTTTAGAAGGCCTAGGATACCCTGGGCTGATCATATATTCTTGTCTCTAGTAGGATAGAGGGCTTTTCTTTTCCTTTCCTCTAGCTACAGTGGGGCTGTATTTGTGCTCTAAGGTCATCTGGCTTTGCTGCTTTTCCCTCAGGTCATGAAGATTTTTATTCTCCAGAAGAGATAGAGTTGAAGAATCTCTGCCATTCTTCAGCTTCATGCCTTTCCAGTGGTGGCTACTATTTGCATCCCCCAGGCCTGTACTCTGAGAGAGGCTGTTTTGTTGAAGTTTCTGATCTTTATTATCCCAGTCTTTCTCATGATTCCCAGGAGGTCTGTGGAGAAGAGCCCTCGAGTGGTGGAGTTCTTCGTGTCCATGCTTCCCAGGGGTTCTCTATTTTCACATTAGTTCACATTTGGCCTTTAGCAATTCATTAAAAATGTTAGCTGAATTCTTTCCTGGCTTGTATCGTGTCAGGCATTTTTTCCCAGGTAAACAAGTGCTCCAGCCCCATCTTTTCTCGAAGGCACTGGTCTATCCTTAGATTTCAAGTTAGTTGGTTGTCCTGTTAACCCTCATGGGTTCAAGAAAAGTTTTCGTTTTTCATTAACTTGCATCATTTTGAAGGTGGAGATGGTGGTGTAAGGGTTGGAGCATTGTTCTTTCCAGCCTTCTACATCCTAAGCAGAAATGAGTTGCATTTCCCCCCTGCTTTTATCTTATACGCTTTAATCATTGGTTAACTTGACTGTGGTATAGACTTAGTGGAAAGCTGTGCTAGCATTGTAGGGGAAAGCAGTCTGGGCTGCTGGGTTCCATTAGGAAAGGTGTTACCCTGATAGTTGAATGGGAAACACATCCCAAAGAGGAGAAACAAAAGTATAGCGAGGGAAGAGAGTAAAGTAAAGTTTGAAAGCAGGAGGCCTGAATGTTGCCATGGTGAGTGAGTACTTTTGACTGGTGGGATGTGTGCTATTCATGCCAAGGGCGCACAGGAAATGTTGCTCTGAGATAATGCATAGTGAGCAGAGGCAAGTGGTGTAGAACCTAAAGCTGCGAACACTCAGTAGGAGAAAAGATCCCTTTTATGAAGAGCCTGTCACATCCTGCTTAAGCATAGGCATCTGCTCAGAAATGCTTTGCTTTGTTGGTCTCATGATATATATGAATTCATAGTGGCTAAACACCTTGCATCTTAGAGGGTTAAGTAGAAGACACATTTCCTGTCTGCTTGGCTCCAATGTCATAGATTGATATTTAAAACTCAACTATGAAGTTTCTCGTTATCTCCATATTGTTTTCTTTTAGACTCTGAAGATTCAGCTAGAATATCTTCCCAAGTAAATAAGCACTAGGCACTTATTAAAAAGCCTGTAATATCCCTAATGAGGTGAGAGTAAGTCATTTCAAATGCTGGCTAATGCACTGACAAACCTATTCGACTTTACGGTACAGTTCAACACAGCCGTTTTTGATACTTAGAGCTATATATAATTAAATTCAGTGTAGATGTTTGTTTAATTAAAAATTATTTTCCTTGGTGTTATTTGGATCATTTGGGCTGTTGTAATTAAGCTTGTGTTTTTGTTTATATTCTAAATATTTTTATTTTTTATTTTATTTATTCATTTGACAGAGGGAGAGGTGAGAGAGAGCACAAATTAGGGAGGAGGGGCAAAGGGAGAGGGAGCAGCAGACTGAGTAGGAAGCCTAACACAGGGCTCCATCTCAGGACCCTGGAATCATGACCTGAGCTGAAGGCAGACACTTAATCGACTGAGCCACCCAGGCATGCCTGTATCCTAAGTATTTTTAAAGTATAACTTTGGTATAAATACTGCTGTTCCTAGAAGCAAGAGTATGTTTTACTTCATAAAATTATCCATAAGAAGGATTTATTACCAGTTGTCGACAACATTGATCAAATAAACACATAGTAGTTGTTTTCATGACACCTTGTTCTTCCCACATGATTTCACATTTCCTTCCTCGTCATCTTAATTTTTCTTCTAGAAGACTTTCTTCCTCCTCACTTCTCTATTGTTTTTCATTAGCTATTGAATATTCTTCTCTTGTTGCTCACCTAAATATTTCCTTATGTATTGTCTTATCTCTGAAATAGTTATCTATCTGTCCAGTTTCCCTTTTAGCAATTCAGAGATTCATGTACTTTTATCTTCAGCAGTATTATACCTAGTGACTCTGAAAGCTTTTGTTGCTTAGATGATAGTATCTGTAGTCTATCAAATGACAAGATAAAATTGAAGTAGTACTGGTATTAATCTTATCCTCAAATTGGGAGACTAATAATCAAAAGGATCTCTACCTTATTCTGTATTGTCATTCATGAGAGTGAAAGTGTTATTTATTGGCAGTGATAATCAGTCACCATTCTAAATTGTTTTCTTATCTCTTCTTAATACTGCATCTGATTCTGGTTTTTATTTTTTATTTTTTGTTTTGTTGTTTTTGTTTTTGTTTTTTGAGGCCTAATGATCCAAGACCAGTGTGTGTAGAAAGTGACAAATGCTCTTCATTGCACAAGATAGGTCATATATAAGAGAGAATGGCCCAAATTAAATGTATAGGATGACACCTTATTAGAATCCTCTACGGAGCTGAAAGAGCCCGTAGAGCTCACATCACAGATAGTTTAATGTAGGTGCCTTCTTTGGCAGTTTGGAGAAATAAGCCTGGAGTGAGTTCCTTTAGGTTGACTTCTTACAAGGCCAGTGAATTTGTGGCAGAGCTAGGGTACAAACCTGGAGTGATTGGCTCCTAGTGCCTAGTATCCTTTCAGTTATATTGGTGCTTAACCTAAGACAGGAATTTGGAAATCATTTGGCATATTCTAGTAAAAACTTTGTCCCTCTGTTCTATTATATCAAAGGGACAACAACATTTAGATTTAAAGTATTTTTTACTAAGGCTGTAGAAATAAACCAGAAAACTTTAATCTATTTCTTTTTGTGGAAGCATTGCACAACTCTCTCTGGGATACTGCAGAAATAAAAGCTCATTTCCTTTGTAGAAACATATCTTAGTTTATCCTTTTCTCAGCAGTAGAACACGTACCTTCTACTAAATAATACTTCTAATAAATAAATTTAACTCATATTAAGTAAAAAATGTTGAACAAACAAATGACACATCACTAAAAGTTAAATTATAAGGGACATGATAGATTTTTCAAGAGATATTATTTCAGTGTTTAAATAGACCACTGTGCCAAATAGGGCACAGTAGAAGAGCAGAGAGATCATTCATTATATTTTATATTTGTTACATTTTCTATTCAGTTGTCTTTTCAGGAGAGAGCATTGTGGGGGTATCTTTCAGATGCGAATGGTGCTCAATTTAGCAAGGTAGTTATTTCCTCATAAATACATGTTTCTGTTTCATTGTTAGTATATATCTAGTTAATTGATTACTAGGCACTTCCTAGAAAGGAAAAGCCCCCTTCGTAGGAGGTGACTGTGTGGAAGTATCTGCCTAGATCCCAGAAGGGCTTGCTGGCCGATGAGATTGTTCCTGTGCTCTTACTCCACTTCCAGTGACAGTTTAACATCATGCCGGTTTCTAAGAGCTAGTCTAAATAAGCCTCTTTGGAACAAAAGGATAAAGCTGTCTGTGACAAGTTTTTGAATAAAAGAGTAATATTTTTCTGTGTTCTTTTTTTTTTAAGATGTTTATTTTATTTTAAAAAAGTTAAGATATTTATTTTAAATTAGCTCTTATTGTTACCTAAACAGGAAAACAGTGAAATTGAGATATGCTAAACTCATAAAGAGAGATTACATTAATTGCCATTTAGGCATAATATAGTTTGCTGTTTCTAAACTAGTCAAAAATGTAATTTGAAGTTCTTTTTTTTTCTTTTACTTTTTAAATGGGGAAAAAAGGCATATAAACTCCCTCAGCTTTTCTCTTACCACCATCTCTAGATTTTTCTTTGTTCTCGCTGTAACCTCCCTGAAAGCTGCCTCAGAGAAGTTACATTTTTTTTTTTTAAGATTTTATTTATTGGGGCGCCTGGGTGGCTCAGTGGGTTAAAGCCTCTGCCTTCAGCTCAGTTCATGATCCCGGGGTCCTGGGATCGCCCCCCGCCCCCCTGCATCGGGCCCTCTGCTCAGTGGGGAGCCTGCTTCCTCCTCTCTCTCTGCCTGCCTCTCTGCCTACTTGTGATCTCTGTCTGTCAAATAAATAAATAAAATCTTAAAAAAAAAATAAGATTTTATTTATTTATTTGACAGAGAGGGACACAGCGAGAGAGTAAACACAAGCAAGGGGAGTGGGAAAGGGAGAAGCAGGCTTCCCGCTGAACAGAGTGCCCATTGTGGGGCTCGACCCCAGGGTCCTGGGATCTTGACTTGAGCCAAAGGCAGATACTTAAGGACTGAGACACCCCGGTGCTCCGAGAATTTACTTTCTTCAGTTGGTGCATGAGATTTCATTGTGCTCCTGCTGTTAGTCGGTCCCTTCTCTTGATTCTTTCTTGAGTCTTTCTGTTTTCAGGTTTTTTTTTTTTTTAAAGTTTTCATTTATTTATTTATTTGACACACACACACAGAGAGAGAGAGAGAGAGAGTACAAGCAGTGGGGATGGTAGGCAGAGGGGAGGGAGAAGCAGGTTCCTTGCAGAGCAGGGGAAGCCGGATATGGGACTCAGTCCCAGGGATCATGACCTGGGCTGAAGGCACTGGCTTAACCAACTGAGCCACCCAGCCGCCCTGTTTCAGTTTTTTAACACAGTATTTGGTATATATTCTCTCTCTCTTTTTTTTTTAATTTTATTTATTTATTTATTTATCAGAAAGAGAGAGAGAAAGCACACAAGCAGGCAGAGAGGCAGGCAGAGGCAGAGAGAGAGGCAGGCTCCCTGCTGAGCAGGGAGCCTGATGCGGGACTGGATCCCAGGACCCTGGGATCATGACCTGAGCCAAAGGCAGCGGCTTAACCCACTGAGCCATCCAGGCATCCCTTGGTATATATTCTTTAAAAATGTATGTATATACAAAACAAAACTAAAACACTTGGATACCCACGATCCAGCCTAAGAACCTAGCTATCAGTGTCTTGAAATAAAGGTATTTATTTGTATTTATCCATCTTTTGTTCATTTTCTCATTCTGTGTGTGTGTGTGTGTGTGTGTGTGTTTGTGTGTGTACATATTAAAAACTTAAATGTGAAGGACAAAATCTTCAGAAGAAAATAGGGAGTGTTTATCTTTTATTATTTTACATTTATATCTGTAGAATTGCCATTTAAAGATACTATTTATTATTAAGGATTATTTTAGTTTTACTTGTTTTTGAGCTTTTTAAAAATGGTATGACTTTAGTGTTCACTGACCTGCTTTTTCTCACTCATTGTATGTTTGAGGTTCATGCATATTCTTACAGTAGATGTAGTTGATTCATTCTCATTGCTGAGTGTTAGTCTGCTGTGTGAATAAAAACAATGCACTTATTCTCCTGTTCATGGACATTTGGGTTGTTTCCAATTTTTTGCCATTATGAATGATATGCTACAAACATTCTTGTACATTTCTCCAGATAAAACATGCATGAGGTTTTCTCTGCTGATTATCTAGGCACAGGTTATACAAGTGTTCAGATTTTTAAGATAATGCCAAACTGCTTTCCAAAAAAGCCTTCTAATATATCTATCCACTTGTAGTATATAAAATTTTCACTGCTTCACACCCTAGCTTGATATTGGCTAATACTTGATATTTGCAAGTCATACGGTCTTTTCTTTCTTCACATTGTCCTTCGGTATCAATGTTCGTCTCATAAAATAAGTTGGGAGTGTTCCCTACATTTCTGTTCTCTAGAAGCATTTATTTAAGGTTGAAATGATCTGGGGGTACTGGAGTGGCTCAGTCAGTTAAGGATCTATCTTCTGCTCAGGTCATGATTCCAGGGTCCTGGGATCAAACCCCACATTGGGCTCCCTCCTCAGCGGGGAGTCTGCTTCTCTCTCTCCCTCTGCTGCTGACCCTGCTTGTGCTCGTGTGCTCTCTCTGTCAGATAAATAAATAAAATCTTTAAAAAAAAAAAAAACCTCTAAAGAAAAAAGATTGAAATGATTTGTTCTTTGATTTTTAAAACTTATAAACTGGCTGGGCATATTCTTTCTGAAAAGACTCTTCTAAAAGAGAGTCTATATATATGTATTTTAGGTTTTTAGTATTTTTATTATAAAGAATTATGAACACATAAAAAAGTAAACAAGATATTACATTTAACTCCAGGCATTCCTAAACCCAGTTACAGCATCTGTCAAATCATGATCCATCCTGCTCCATCCTTACCCTTATCCACTTCCCTCAAAGAAGACTGGGGATATTACAGTGAATGAAATTGAAGGCATTTGAATTTATTTGTAAATATTATACTATGTGTCTCTATAACATAAAGATTCTTTAAAAAAAAACAAAAAACCCAATACTGTTATTATACCTTAAAAGAAACAATTCCTTAGTATCAAAGAGTTAGTTGGTTTCAATTTTATAATTATCTAATAAATATCATAAAAGGGTTGAGCTATATATAAATATATAAGTAATATATTTTAAAATGCATTTTTAAGTTTATATATAAATTATGCATATACACAGATTGATTGATTGATTTGAATCAGCATCCAAATAGTGTTGACGTATTGTAATTGATTGAGATCCCTTTCCAAGTAGATAGGGTCTTAAAATCTTATTAATGATTTCTGATTTGAATAATTATTGATTTCTAATTAATTTCATTGTGGTGATAGAATATTATCACTTATTTCCTTTGAAATATACCACGGCTTTCTTTATGGTCTGATACATAGTCAAGTTTTTAAATATTTAATGCCTGCTTGAAAAGGATACATAATTCTCTTATTATTGGTTGTGGGATTCTATATTAATTCATTAAATAAAGCTTTTTAGTGTTAATTTTTCTTTCTCCTTTCTTACGTATTTTTTTTCTTGACAAGACCACATTGTTGTCTTACAGTTTTTCATTGCAGCAAGCATCTCTGTGGTGTAGTTTAATATATTCTTCTGCCTTTTTGAATCTCTGTATTTCTATAAATTGATAATTGGATTTAGACAGTTGATTAGATTCATGTTTGATTTTTTTTTTCTTTTTCAAGGTCATCCATTAATGCTAATGTGTTCCTTGATCATGAAACTCACAATGGTTATCTTTTTTGTGATGCCGATGTCCCTTTATGTTTAGTGCCTTGATTTAGTAAAGATTTAAAATGATAATATTCGAGTTCTATTCTTTTTTCATTCACTAGCTGGAACACGTCAGTAATGAGAAACTTACCTTCATTGATTGTTTACCCAGTGGTACAGTTTGTATATGAAAGGTGAAATAAATGCCTGTTTCCCTATATTTGCTAGCTTTCAATAAATTAAAATTTTCCCCAATATAGTCCAATAATAATTTCTTTTGTATCAGTATGAGCTCATTGAATTAACCATACTTAATGTTTCAAAATATGGCATTTATTATTTTTATTGGTATGCAAATTGTTCCATCTTCTGCCATTGGAAGACTTTTCCAGCCTTTTGGCACAACCCAAGTAGGCTTTATACCTCTGTTGATATCTGGATAAGAAGATGATTTAAGCTCATCATGAACGTTTGTAGCCCCAAGAGCTGAAATTGGACATTTCTCCAAGGAGCCCTGATTGCCTTTAGAGGGAAATGGTATTTGGAGGTAACAGTCTGGGTACTAGAGGTGTGCATTTCTACAGAACTTGTCATCTTTCTAAACTTCTCAATGGTCAGAACTAGGTTTGTGTGTGAGAATAGTGTGTATGTTTTTATTCAAAATGAAATACATCATGAGTTTAAATTGATACTTCCAACTCAAATTGAAGAGCATAAGGGTAACTTTTTCCCTGTTACATCTTCTTCTCAATAATTCCATTTTCTTAATGCCCTCAGGAATGGCAGAGTTAAAAATGTCTTGTATTAGTCATTTGCTTTCTTCCTCATCAAATGATCTCAGAATAGCAATACTAAAATTATCAATAATAGTATGATTACTGAAAATGTAAAGAGTCTAGTGATTCACTTACTTCATTGGTATAAGTGTTTTGTTTTTTCTTATGTCAGTTTTGTTAAATGATTTTTTATAGGAATTTGTCCATTTCTTCTAAATTTACATAATTATTTATACAAGATTGTTTTGTGTCTGTATTATCTTTTAAACCACAGCTGTCAATGTAGCTGTGTTCTTTTCTTTCTTACTATTATTTATTTATCTGTGCTTTCCTTCTTTATTGTCTCAGAAATTTGTCAATTTTATTTTAATTTTTTTGAGGAACAACTTTGGCTTTATTAATTTTTTTTTTTTACCTTCTTCCTTCTATTTTCTTTGGATTTATTCTGTTCTTGCACTACTTTCTGATCCCAACTTCATAAATAGGTCATTTAATTCATTATTCATTATCCCTTCTTTTCTCATATAAACATTTAAGACTTTTGGTTTATACTTAATATATTATTATCACTAGCAGTTTGTTACAAAGTTTAATAATTATGATAGGATCCATTTTTCCTTGATATTTTTTTGAACTTCTAATACCATGTTGTTGGTATCTTACTAAGATGATTTATCTCTCCCCCTTTAGCCAAAGCAGTTTACAGTTTTGGTAATCTCTCTTCATTTAGTGTTTATATTATAATTTCATATATATTATTTCATATATTTCATATAATTTCATATATATGTATTACAGATGTACCCAGTTTTGCATATTGCATATATTTCTAAATTTTTCTTTTCCTTCTTTCTTTCTCTAGTAGTTTGCCCATAAGTCCTTCTTATGGTGTTTTTGTTGTTGTCTTTTAAAAAATTTTTTTTAAAAATGAGCTTTACTGAGCAGTAATGTTCATGTAGTTATGAGATTTGACCAATACATATAGTTATAAATCCTTCACCACAGTCAAGATACCGAAGAATTCCAACATCCCCCAAAACTTTGCTCAGGCCACTTTGTAGGGCTCCCCTTCCACCATTCTCTCTATGGTGCTGTCTTGTTTTTGTTTTCAGAGTAGGTGGTTTTTCTGTGACCATGGCACTCTGAGAAAGTTCCACAGAAGTTATAATTTTATTGATATCTGGCTTTTGTTATTGTTAAGGTGTAAATGGTGCTTTTTCCAGCTGAGCACATTAAACACGTTGTTTCACTTGCACATTTTGGGGGTGGGTATTAAAATGTCCATGTATCATTTTGCATTGACACTACCATTTGAATTTCTTTCTCTCACACATACATTTTCTTTTGTATTCCTGTATATCCTCATTGAAATTTTATTTAGCACACAATGATCTCTTAGGTCATTCTATAATTTGTACTTAAAATGTTTTAATATTTTAAAGTTCAGCATTAAAAGATTATCAAGTTAATATGTAAATTTCAAGTTTATGAATTCTCTGAACTTCTCCTTGCTTTTTAGTTCTGATTTTCAAATTAAATATTAATATATATTATCCTGAGTTTTACTTTACTATATCAGGACATGTTTTGTTAATACATAATCAAAAAATGTTATAGAAACTTTAATGTGTATAATTTTTTGATTGCCAGATTTATCATTATTTGTGTTTATCATCTTATTGTAATTAGCTAATTTTAAGGCCATATGCAAACTTTTTTGCTGAATACATTGTATCAAAGGAACTGATTTTTATTACCAAGAAGTTATTAATATTGATAAAATTTTGAAAATATTTCATTTCAGCTGCATCTCATTTTTTAAAATGTGGTATTATATAAGGTTTATAATAACTTATTCTTAGCAGATATCCACAATTTTTGAATTGATTTTAAATGCTTCTACTAATGTATTAAATATTGTATTAATCAAATACATGATAATATCATCATTTTGGAAACAGTATTGCATATTTTAACCTGATTTTACCTCCTTATTGCTTTCATTGCCATTAACACTGGCTTGCTAAATGGTTCTTTTCTTTTTACTTCTATAGGTTATTTTAGTGTCTGCCAATAAATTGACTCGTTACATAGAACCATGCCAGTTAACAGAAGATTTTGGCGGGAGTCTCACCTATGATCACATGGACTGGTTAAATAAGAGACTGGTTGGTATATTATAGTGAGATTGTTATTACATACAAATAGGCATATTTTGGTGACTTTATCATTTTAATTAACTAGCATGTAGATTGTTCTTTGTTATAAAAATAAAATATAGTGCATACCACTTAATAGCATAATGCTTGAAGGCAAATAGTCTACAGTCAGTCTTGTAAGTGCTTGCTTTTGTTGTTGTCATTTGTAGCAGTATTACTATCAAAATTTTGAATATTTTAGTTGAATGACAGAGTAGCATAATTTCTTGAGAGGTAATCTAATTGGTGTACCATTTTCAGAGAGGATATTTAAACATCAGTTTGACTGGAAAAGCAGTTTGACAGGTTAAGGTTTTCATTTCTGAAAATGTATCTTTGGCCATACTGAAGTCAACTCCTTTGCTTGCTATGGCATTGTTTAACAAACTACTGGGGACTAAAAGAACAACTTTTAACTAACTCAGTTTAGATTACAATTATTCTTTGAATGACATGGGAATTGGGGGCCCTAACCCTCTCCAGAGTTGAAAATCTGTGTATAACTTTTGACTTCCCAAAAACATGGTCAAGGGTCAACTGTATAAGCTTAATTTTATTGAAGAATAATAAACTGGGATATTTCAGAATGGATAACTTGATTTCAATCATATTTGGACAGTTATATCAGACAAATGAGTGTCCCCTTTATTATAAACAGACTTGCCCAAATCTGTTTTTAGAAATATTTTAAGAAACCATGTTAAAGTTATAACTAATTTATTTTTATGCTACATGCTTATATATAAAAGTCTTCAGTATATGCAACCAGTATGGCTTGGTGATAGGAAAACATAAAGAAAAGTTCTAATCTGGAATTAGAAGATTAATAGTGGCCCAAAGCATGTTCACGTAGTTAAAACTGTTACTAGTGCAGATGTTTCTTCACAAAACACAGGAATAAAAATAAACTTGTCTGAGGAATAAAAATAATGTCTTTAGGGGCGTCTGGGCAGCTCAATGGGTTATAAAGCCTCTGCTTTCCGCTCAGGTCATGATCCAGGGTTCTGGGATGGAGCCCCACATCAGCTCTCTGCTCAGCTGGGAGCCTGCTTCCCGCCCCCCCACCCCTGCCTGCCTCTCTGCCTACTTGTGATCTCTGTCAAATAAGTAAATAAAATCTTTATAAATATTTCTTTTTTTAATTTTAAAAATTTCTTACATTGAAACTATTCATTGTTCTGGAAGGGTTTTTTTGTTTTGTTTTGTTTTGTTTTGTTTTTTTAAAGATTTTATTTATTTGACAGACAGAGATCACAAGCAGGCAGAGAGGCAGGTAGAGAGAGAGGGGGGAAGCAGGCTCCCGGCTAAGCAGAAAGCCCCATGCAGGGCTTCATCCCAGGACCCTGGGATCATGACCTGAGCCTAAGGCAGAGGCTTTAATCCACTGAGCCACCCAGGCACCTCTGGAAGAGGGATTTTGTTTTCTCTTTTTTAAGTTGTTGTGCAGTGGTCCTTGAATTGTACTAAGTGACGTCAAGAGAGGAAAAGGGAATTCTGCCTGGCTAATTCTATTCATCTTAACTGAAAATCCTTATGTAAACTAACTTTCAGGATTATTCTTAATATGTTAACAAAATCTTATTGTAGGTTTTTGAGAAGTTTACAAAGGAATCTACATCATTACTAGATGAACTTGCTTTGATTAACAATGGAAGTGATAAAGGAAATCAGCAAGAGAAAGAAAGGTAGGTGGCTGGTGTCTTGCAATTATACCTTTGCAAAGCTGTGATTAACCTGAAGAAGAATATCTCTATTAATGCAAGCTAAAAGAGGTAAGGTGTAGCAATTCTCCAGTCAAAATTGACATACAAAAGTTGTATTAAGTTTATTAATTCATGAGAATTTGCTTTATATGTAAAATTTCTTGATTTGAATCAGAGTTTCTCTCTAAAGGCTTTTTGATGAATAAAATATTTACCTTAAAAATTCATCTGCAAGAACATGTTCTCAAAATGAAACCATTTTCTTTTTAGAGTTCTACTTTGCTTATAAAGGAAAAGGTTGTGGCTTGAAGTAAAATTATTATAACCTTATTTAAATACCTCTTAAATGCCTACCTTCTAGAACTCCTAGGTCCTTATAAAATATGTGATATTTATGAGTTCAGTTTGGAGAATTTAGTGTTTTTGACTCTGGATGAAGTAATTGTTCAGCTGTATTATCTAAATATAACTATCTAGATTTATCATTTTAACAGATTTCCATTGAACTTTACAGGCTTAACAATTTTCATTTTTTTGTTGATAAGCCAAATCCCTCTCCCCAGGTTAAAAGCTTTTTAGGAAACAAATTAATTCTTTCTGGTCTCTCAACAAAGTGGTTACTAGAACAATAATTTTTCATTAGGAAATTGGAAAGGATCAACATTCATCCTTGTCTATGTCTTTTGAATCTGATCTTAAAAATGGAATGAAACCTTGATAATATGAATCTTATTATTCCTTGAATACAAATATAGTCAACATACCAGTTAACTGAGATAGTAAGGGAGGTGGGATGTGAGAAGGTCAGAGTTTAATACCCAGTCTTGATTAAAACAAAGTGAAAATGTGAAAACAAATGGTTTGAATGGAAATCTAGTTAAAGTCACAGGAAGCATTTAGGAACATTATTGTCCTGTAGATATCATATAAAAATATAAAATTTTATAAAATATATTTTATAAAATATAAAATTTTGACATACACATAAATGTGTGTATATAGATAACACATACACTCCATGCTATGGCTTAGGAATTGAAAACATCGCACAAGTTGGTTGACAAAAATTAGCCAAACTTCTTGCTTTCTGAGTAGCCCAGCAGAGTAAGTTTGATGCTTCTTAAAGTCATTTTCCTCAGGAAAGATGTCCTAAGAGGTCCCTGTAGAAAACAAATTCATGGTCACAACTTAATGCTGTTTACCATATTCCCTCTCTGAGAATGACTGTGAACATTTATAGATTACAGGTCCTGAGAAAGCATTGCAGTAAAGAAACCTGTTTCCTGTACTTACCTGCCAGTGGGACCCCCTTTTCTCCATCTAATAATATCTTGTTCAGTGTTTTGGGAAACACTTTGGGAAATTATAGTTTGCGTGACTACATGAAGTATCAAATAAAATCTTGTATTTCCAGTTCCTCCCCAAGGAACTCAAGTGTTACTACATAGTCTTTTTAAAATCTTGATAATGAAGTCCCTTCACTAAATCCCAGATAATATAGTCCCTCCACTTGAAATTTTCATCACCTTTTTAATGTTATTATTCCAGAAACGTCCGGGCTACACAAGAGGCAAGGGCCCAGATTAATTGACAAAAGTGGAAGATTTAAAGCAGGACCTGTCATTTACAGCAGCAAGGTCCTAGGCTTTGATTTGCTGTGTACCCTATCTTTCCTTCAATTTCTACTTCCTATATGTGTTTAAAAAAATACAGAGCATTGCCCAACTGCAAATTAAGCACTATTTAGTACAGGGAAGAGAGTATAACCGCTTGGGGATACACATGCACATGAATATCAGAGATTCTTTGTAGCTCTCAAAGGTTGCTGTAGATAAGTAAATGCTCAATTGGAAGATGGCTTCATGCATTTTTAATGTTCACATTCTGGGTTGTTATATAGTTACACATTTCATTTTGGAATAAATATGCAGTGGGAAAATACTAAAATGCATTCCTTCAATATATTTGAAATAATACTATAATAATAATAAACTATTTTTTTCAAGTAGTATATTCTATGATTTATCACACAGTTTTTTGTTTTTGTTTTTGTTTTTTTTTTGGTACTAGTATTTAATTATCTCTAATTGGTTTCTTTTTTTTTTTAATTTATTTTAATTTTTTTTTTTTATAAACATATAATATGTTTTTATCCCCAGGGGTACAGGTCTGTGACTCGCCAGGTTTACACACTTCACAGCACTCACCATAGCACATACCCTCCCCAATGTCCATAACCCCACCCCCCCAACCCCCCTCCCCCCATCAACCCTCAGTTTGTTTTGTGAGATTAAGAGTCACTTATGGTTTGTCTCCCTCCCAGTCCCATCTTGTTTCATTTACTCTTCTCCTACTCCCTTAACCCCCCATGTTGCATCTCCTCTCCCTCATATCAGGGAGATCATATGATAGTTGTCTTTCTCCGATTGACTTATTTCGCTAAGCATGATACCCTCTAGTTCCATCTAATTGGTTTCTTAATGCTTAAGAGCATTAGCCTGGTAGAATAGTATACTTCAGATTTCAACACCATATACTTCTGTTTGATATGCATACATAAAGGATTTTCTTTGGTAGTATAGATAAAAATAAAGTTTTTAAAAGTTATTCTTGTGGTGTTTGCCAGGTCTGTGGATTTAAACTTTCTTCCATCAGTTGATCCTGAAACAGTTCTTCAGACAGGTAAGATAAAAAATGTGTTTATTGGTGACAGTCAAATCCAATAAACCAATCATATATTGATTGGTTCATGAAATAAACATTGATTAAGCATATATTATGTGACAAAAACTCAAGGGGAATTTAAAAACTGGCCTTTGGTTTAACCTAACAGTGTGTTAATATACCTTACAATATTTTTAGAAAGTATTAATAATGACAAATTGTTAAATTATTTCTCCCTTGAAATATTTGTATTTGTTTCCTTGTCTATGAAATTGAGATAAGTTTCAATTTCATTGGATCGCTATGAGGATTATTGAATACTCCTTGGGTTCTAAGATTGTGTTTTTATATTCCATTCTCCTTAATGATCTCTTTTTTTTTTTTTTTTTAAGATTTTATTTATTTATTTGACAGAGAGAGAGACATCACAAGTAGGCAGAGAGGCAGCCGAGAGAGAGAGGGGGAAGCAGGCTCCCTGGGATCATAACCTGAGCCAAAGGCAGAGGCTTTAACCCACTGAGCCACCCAGGCGCCCCCTTAATGACCTCTTGACGTAGTTAGTATCATTTTCCCTATTTTGTACTTGAGGAAGCTCAAGCTTAGAGATAATGAAAAAACTTGCTCATGATGGAGTAATTATTAAACTCTGTCACCATACTACTAAAAACAGGTACTATTATCATCCCAAGTTTAAGATGGGGAAACTGAGGCCAAAAAAAGCTCAGTAACTTATGCAAGTTACACAACTAGTAATGCTAGAGTTGGGACTTGAACGAAGGCAGTTTGGTTTCAAAGTATGGTCTTTGAAATCATTATATGGTGCTGCTTCTCTAACGGAAATGTTTCTATATGGAAAACATTAAGAATAATAACAATTGTAAAAGAAAAAAATAAATGGCTTCTGATTTTAATGGCTTTATATGTGTGCGTGTATATATATATAAAAAATGTATGTGAATATATATAGAGACTTTAAAAGTCTTTAAAACAGTTGTTTTTCTAATTATAACATGTAATGAAGAGTAAAGAAAGTAATTTTGAATATCTTCATTGTATTGATACCGTTGAGGCAAGTGTTTTCAGTATGATACTAATCTTCCTTAGAGAATAAGGAAATAATTGTAATCTATGAATTCCTACATGTTGAGCAGGTACAGTAGACTGTCAATAAAAATATGGCTTGCTTTAGGTTTAAATTTTAATTCCACTGTTATATTTAATGTTTTGAAAGCTACTGAAGCCCTTGAATTAAGAAGCTTTTCAAATTTGTATTTTGAAATTAGCTTTATATGCCACTAAGATCTTTTTTTAGATGCTTTTGACTTTTAGAGTAGGGAAAAAAAGAGAATATACAAATGGAGAGGTTTAGAACAATTTGGGGTATTTTTTAGAAATTGGTAATACCTTCAAATCATGATAAAAATTCTTTTTCTAAGTATTGAAAGCCATTTAAATATAGGACATTTTTCTGAATAAAGATGAAGAGAATTTAAGTATTTGCATTTATTTTTGGTCCTTAAGTAATAATTGGAATAGTATTATCCTGGAAAAACAGTTTGCGATTTATTCACTTTTAAAATTCCAATTTTGATGTTGGATATTCTGCAGTTTTAATTTCTCATGCATGAATGGATTTTTACATGAATATGATATAATTGGATAACATTGAATGAATTTCTTATACTAGTGTAGTCCCTCATGATTCACAGTTAATATGTTGTAGAGACTCCTTAAATAGAAACTATTTAAATTTTATTTTGTACCAGTAATAAAGCTTTCTCCCTTTAATCATACATTTATTTGTTACACTGTCAACTTTTATTTTAGATAGTAGGATTAAAGGTATGGATTGATACTGAAATCCTACAACATATTGCTTAGTATTGATTAGTACTATCAAATAGAACATACTAGTTATTACCATACTAGACAGAAATCCCAGTATGTAATTGTGCTCTACAGAGAAAGAGGATTGGTTGGCACAGTTTCCTGAATAATGAATCCACCAATAACAAGAATGTGATGACAGATAGATATAGAAAAAGAAAAGCCATATATTTACTAAATAGTGTAGCATATATAGTATATACTTCATGATATATATGATATATAGCATATAAATATACTATGTAGTTATATACTAAAATATGCTATTTCCCATTTCTATATAAATTTAAAAATTGCATTTCAGTAATTATGACCTATTAGTTAGGCAGATATATAGGCAGATAGATTCTAAAAATAAGGGCCTAAAATTGAGGAGATTGAGAAGTAAGAATTGTATTTCTTTAGGATATTAATTATAAGTATCTTTCATTTGTAAAGGGCATGAATTGTTGTCCGAATTACAGCAGCGTCGATTTAATGGCTCAGATGGAGGGGTCTCATGGTCTCCGATGGATGATGAACTGCTGGCCCAGCCACAGGTTATGAA
The DNA here is from genome assembly GCF_002288905.1 of Enhydra lutris kenyoni. Taxonomy (NCBI): domain Eukaryota; kingdom Metazoa; phylum Chordata; class Mammalia; order Carnivora; family Mustelidae; genus Enhydra; species Enhydra lutris. The sequence goes on along the minus strand of NW_019154085.1, from coordinate 75,094,019 downwards.
ATTATTAGATTCTCTGAGAGAACAATATACTCGATACCAGGAAGTTTGTAGACAACGTAGTAAACGTACACAGTTAGAGGAGATTCAGCAGAAGGTGATGCAGGTAAGTGTCTGATTTGTGAATATATTTAATTTTTAAAAACCTAAATGTTAAGGTTTTTAAAAAACAATTTCTACTGTGTGATTTTATATTAGGCCTTATTATACTGTGTAGAGAACCTGAATCCTATCAAAACAGACTAAAACTATTTTGTGTACATTTTTACAAATAATATTTGCATTAAAACTATATTATTTCTACAATGATGACATTGAATATTCATTTTACTCTATCATTATGAACTTTAAAAGTAACTGGTTGTTGGAAAATATCACCTATGATCTCTACATTCTTGCAATAAGTAACACTTTATTAATGATGATCAAGTTATCCTTAATTTCTAATGACTTGTTAGTGTTATTTTTTTAATTTAGGCATTATGAAGAGGTTTTCTTTCCTAACAAAATGATGACATAAAATGTAAGGAATTTTAATATTAGATTTCATTATTTTTTGATGCTGCTAGAAACCTTTAATGTATTTAATACTTAGGAATTTTTATTAGTTCCTTTGAGAGTTGATTTTTATAAAAACAGTAGGTTAAAAATACTGAAACTCAATACTAAGACATTTCTGTTACTTAGACCACATTCTGATTTTCCTCTGTTGAATTAAGAAATAAATGTTAAATGTTTTACCTAAAAAATCCAGCAATGAAATGTAGAAGACATTGTGCTGGGTTTTCTATAGAATATAGAGATAGTTTTGGTTTTTGCTAAAATTAAGCTAAAGGGATAAAATCTTAAGTGTTAAAGCTGAAGACAGAAGTGTTGTGGGCATCTATAAGAGGGACTATTCCCCTGACTGCAGGGGATCTAGGAAGGTTTAGCAGAGGAGGTAGTAGTTGAGCTTTTTCTCCAAGAATGTGTAAAGATTTCACTAGGCATCTCCTTTAAGTTTTAAAGAAGAATTGGCATTATTATATGCAAGAGAAAGGATAGCATAAATAAACACCAGTGCATGAAATCCCAAGTTCTGTGGAGGAAAAAGCAAGCAGTCAGGCACCGTGGGAAGTTTTTGGCCTTTGAATCATAAAGCATGGTCAGTAAGTATGATTTAAATCCCAGTTCCTCCATGTACTTACTGTGATCATGGTCACATTATTCACCAACTTGTGCCTCAAACTCAAACAGACTTCCTTCTTTTTTAACATCCCTCTCTTCTTTCCCTTCCTTCCTTCTTTCATTAACTGAAACAAGGGTAACAAGACCTCTTTTGAAAGGTTTGTTGAAAGAATCCAGTGCTGGATTAATGGTATCTATTACATTTATTTCCATTGTACGAGACTCTAGTCTGTAAGTCTGGTCCCATTGTTGGCAAACTTTTCCTATAAAATAGGGCCAAATAGTAAATGTTTATGCTGTGTGGACTGTACAATTCTTACAGCTATGGCTGTGAAGCCCTGCTGTTGTAGTGTGTAGACATCATATAAACAAATGTGTGTGGCTGTGCTAAAATAAAATTTTATTTACAAACATAATGGGTAGTCAAAATTGGCCTGCAGGCAGTAGTTTGCTGACGCCTGACTAGAACATCAGGGTGTTAGAGTAGAAAAGGCTTGAAAGGAAGAAGATGATCATGGATGATCTTGAATTCCAGGCAAAGAGATTTAATCTTTCTTGTGATAGCCATGTATACACTGAAGATTTCCAAGCATACATTAATTGTAGATAGCTTTTTCTTTGTAATATATTTATAACTTATAGATAGGATTTATAGTTTACAGATAGTATAGATAGTATAGGTAGATAAACTTCAGCCAAGTAGCTTGAGAGTATCTTTGAAAACCACAAATACAGAATAACGTAGTGGTGTACAAGTCTCTCACATGATCTGGGTCCACCTTTTTCTACTACTTCCAAGTTATTTACTTTCTCAGGAAGGAAATGTAACTTCTCAGTGCCCTAGCTTCCTCCTCAGTAAACTGAGGATGACAGCAACAACAACAATAATAATACCAACTTAATAGGGCTGCTACAAAGATTAAAGAAAATAATATTTATAAAATATTTAGTACTTAGCATATAATGAATTTTCTATAAATAATACCTGATATTTGCTCACTCATTCAAAAAATGAATGTCTACAATAATGTGACTTCGTGCTAGGTAGAATATAATGGTGAGTAAGAATAGACTGCATTCCCACTTTTATGGTGCATAATTACATAATTACACAAATAGTTGTAAAATTGCAATTGTGCCAAGTCCCAATAAGGAAAGTGGTGGGAGTAACGGTAAGAAGAAAATATCAGAGATGAATCATTTTTCTGATTTGTAAGACTTGATGGGTGGTCTTGTTCAGTTAGGAAACACTGGACAGGATTTGGGTTTAGTTGTGGGTGAAAAAGGGTATAGAGAATCATAAGTTTGGTTTTAGACATGTTGGTTTTTGTTTTTGTTTTTGTTTTTTTATTTTAAGTAACGAACATGCAGTACCATTTTGGTTTCTGGAGTATAATTCAGTGATTCATCTCTTACATACAACACCCATTGCTCATTATAATGAGTGCCTGCCTTAATAACCATTACTCATCTAGTCCATCCCACACCCTACTTCCCTTCATCAACCCTTAGTTTGTTCTCTATGGTTAAGAGTCTCTTATGGCTTGTATCCTTCTCTCCTTTCCCCTCTGCCTTCCAATATGTTCATCTGTTTTGTTTCTTAAATTCCATATATGAGTTATTTGCCTTTCTCTGACTTCTTTCACTTAGCACAATACACTCTAGTTCCATCCATGTTGTTGCAAATGGCAAGATTTCATTCTTTTTGATGACTGAATAATACTCCACATATATATATAATATATATATTATATATATACCACATCTTTTTTTTTTTAAATATTTTATTTAAGAGAGGGCAGAGAGAGCACGTGGGAGCATGAGCAGCAGGGGGATGGGGGCAGGGGAAGGCTGGAGGGAGAGGAAGAAGCAGACTCCCTGCTGAGGACCCTGGGATCATGACCTGAGCCAAAGACAGACAATTGAACTGAGCCACCCAGGCACCCCTATACGATATCTTCTTTATCTATTCATCTGTGGGTGGACATTTGGGCTCTCTTCATAGTTTGGCTATTGTTGATAATGCTTCTATAAGCATTGGTGTGTGTGTACCCCTTCAGATCACTGTATCCTTTGGGTAAATACCTAGTAGGGCAGTTGCTTGGTCATAGGGTAGTTCTATTTTTAACTTTTTGAGGATCCTCCATACTGTTCTCCAGAGTGGCTGCACCAGTTTTCATCCCCACCAACAGTGCAAGAGGGTTCCCCTTTCTCTGCATCGTTGCCAACACCTGTTATTTCTTATGTTAATTATAACCATCCTGAGGGGTGTGAGATGGTATCTCATCATGGTTTTGTTTTGTATTTCCCTGATGATGAGTGGTGTCCAGCGTCTTTTCATGTGTCTATTACCTTTTTTGGAAAAGTGTCTATTCATGTCTTCTGCCCATTTCTTTCTTTCTTTCTTTCTTTCTTTTCTTTTTTTTTTTTTTTTTTAAAGATTTTATTTATTTATTTGACAGAGAGATCACAAGTAGGCAGAGAGGCAGGCAGAGAGAAGGGGGGAAGCAGGCTCCCTGCTGAGCAGAGAGCCCGACGCGGGGCTCTATCCCAGGACTCTGAGACCATGACCTGAGCGGAAGGCAGAGGCTTTAACCCACTGAGCCACCCAGGCGCCCCTTCTGCCCATTTCTTGATTGGATTATTTGTTCTTTGGGTGTTGAGTTTGATAAGTTCTTTGTAAATTTTGGATACTAACCCTTTATCAGATATGTCATTTGTGAATATCTTCTCCCATTCTGTAGACCACCTTTTAGATTTGTTGATTGTTTCCTTTGCTATAGAAGCCTTTTATCTTGATGAAGTCCCAGTAGTTCATTTTTGCTTTTGTATGCCTTGCCTGTGGTGATAAGTCTGATAAGAAATTTCTATGTCCAAGGTCAAAGAGGTTTCTGCCTGTGTTCTCTAGGATTTTGATGGTTTCCTGTGTCACATTAAGGTTTTTCATCCATTTTGAATTTATTTTTGTGTGTGGTATAAGAAAGTGGTCTAGTTTCATTCTTCTGATGTTGCTTAGACTTGTTGAATTTGAGGTGACTTTGAGACACTAAGAGAAAATATGGAAGGGTAGCCCCACATAGGTCTGGGCTGGTGACTTAGTTGTTTGTCATCGTGTATGAATGGCAATTAAAAGCATTGATGTGGGTGAGAGTTGACCAAGGAAGGTCCTACGAGTATGTGAAAAGAAGGCTTTCTGACTGAGCTTTGAGAAACTCCAGCATTTGATGACAAGATAGAGGAGCATACTCCTGAAAAGAAGGGAAGGATTGGCCAGAGATGGAGGAGAAAAGTGTGAAGAGTTCTGTGTCATGGAAGCCAGGGGAAGCATTTCAGGATGGAATTGGGATCCTTGTAGAATGCTGCTGAAAGATCAAATAAAAGGACAACTTAACATGTCCATTATAATGTATAAGATTGAGGCCACTTGGTGACCCCTGAGCATGGAGTAAAGCACACTGGAGTGAATTTGGAATGACAGTGAAGTGTAGTGAGGGAGACACTGAGTATGGGCAACTCATTGAGAATTTGTCTCTGAAGGAAAGATGAGAAATAGTGATGCCTAAAAGCGGTAGAAAAAGGGTGGTATTAGTTACTAAGTCTGCTGTAACCAAGTACCACGACCTGGGTGGCTTAAACAACATAAACTTATTTCCCCAGGGTTCTAAAGGGTAAAAGTCTAAGATCAGGGTGTTAGGAAGGTTGATTCCTTCTAAAGGCATTGAGGAAAGAATCTGTTCCAGACTCTTGGCTTGTTGATGCTCCGTCTTATTTCTGTATCTTTACATTATCTTAACTCTGTACCTTCCTGTGTCCAAATTTCCTCTCCTTTTAAGGACACCAGATTAGGGTCCACTGTAACAACCTCTTTTTTTTATTAACATAGAGTGTATTATTTATTTTAGGGGTACGGTCTGTGCATCACCAGTCTTACATAATTCACAGCACTCACCATAGCACCCTCAGCCACCCATTGTCCATCCCTTAGCCACCCCATCCCTTCTTCCCACCTCCCCTCTAACAATCCTGTTTGTTTCCTGAGATTGAGTCTCTTATGGTTTATCTCCTTCCCCGGTCCCATCTTGTTTCATTGCCGCCCCTCCCCAACCCCTGCCCTGCCCTGCCCTGCCCTCGACTAACCCCTGCCCTGCCTCACAAATTCCTCATAGCAGAGAGATCATATGATAATTATCTTTTTCTGATTGACTTATTTTGCTTAGCATAATACCCTCTAATTCCATCCATGTCATGCAAATGGTTAGATTTCCCTTTTTTGATGGTTCCATAATATTCCATTATATATGTGTGTGTGTGTGTGTGTGTGTGTGTGTGTATATATATATATATATATATATACATATATATATATATATACTACATCTTCTTTATCCATTCATCTTTGATGGACATCTAGGCTCTTTCCATAGTTTGGCTATTGTGGACATTGCTGCTGTAAGCATTGGGGTGCATGTGCCCCTTTGGATCACTACATGTGTATCTTTAGGGTAAATACCCAGTAGTGCAATTATTGGTTCATAGGGTAGCTCTATTTTCAGATTTTTTAGGAACCTCCATACTGTTTTCTAGAGTGGCTGCACCAGCTTAACAACCTCATTTTATGTATGTAAGTAAGTATGTATGTATTTTCAACTTCAATTTAATTGCCTCTTAAAAGACCCTATCTTCAGATAAATAGGGGTACATTCTGGAGTACTGAGGCTTATTAGCATTTTAACATATGGATTTGGGGGAGGACAACAAAACTCAGTCCACAACAGGGGTCAGATATAATTTTGTTCTGTTTTTCTTTTTAAAGTAATATGGAAAACTCTCAAAGTTGTAAAGACCAGTGGGGAGTATCTATGTGGAAAGAGGTGTTGAATATACAGAAGAGAAAAGATATTTAGTACTATCAAGTTCCTCACAAGGTAGAAGTGAATCATTTCCAAAAGACTGTGTTGAAAGGATTAGCGTTTGCATGGAATAGGGAGAACTCCATTGTAACAGGAGGAATGATGGGATGTGTCCAGAGATGTCTCCATGTGTGAGTCAGATGTGAAGATGAAGGGGTTCCAATGCAATGTGTTCTTTTTTCAATAATGTAAGAGAAAAGGTCATCTGCTTAGTGGTACAGATTTGAAGGTGAGGTGGGTGGTGGTGGTTGAAGAGGATGATGTTACAATGAATAAGAGGTTTCAATGTTTTCTCTGTGGGGATTGGACGTGTAAAATACCACAGACATGTAGTTGTATTTTTAGGTAGTATTGATCTTGGATTTATGTTGGAACCTTTCTGGTTTGTTGTGTGACCTTATCAATTCATTGCTGGATGTTGAAGTGCGGGTACAGAGAATGTGGGTGATGGGATTCATTCAGCATTTGTGCCTTGCTAAATGGGATCAGTGGGTATGATTTAGAAAAAAAAAAATTGGCAAAGGAGTTAATGTATGGGCAAATGCATTTTTGAAATGATAGACCAGCTCAGTTGAATAAAGAACTAGAGAAGGGAGGTGATGATGATGATATTTATGATGGTGATGATGGTAACGAGATTATTGTTAAAAACAACCTTTATTATAAGGTTATTGTCTGAATGTTTCACATTAGTTGGTTAGAACATTAATCTGCATCATGTAATGGTTCCTCTTCTCTCTTTTTCACAGGTCACTTTTTAGGCAAAGATCTCTTTCCCTTGTCAGAATGATTACTTAAACTTAGCTATATAGTAAATGTGTATTGATCATGTCAGCATCCACAGAACATAAAATGCACTGTCTTTCGTCTTTCGTCTTTTGTCTTACAAATTTGGGGAAAATAAAAAAAATTGTTTATATAAAGATAATCATAAAGTTGATTATCATGACTTATGTTAAATTAGTGAAAACTGAATTTTTCCATATTTCTTCTTTACTGTCTTATCACTGAGAGCATAATGAAAGAAATCAGAGGTGTCTGGGTGGCTCATTCAGTTAGGCATCAGACTCTTGATTTCAGCTCAGGTCATGATTTCAGGGTCCTGGGATAGATCCCCGAGTTGGGAATCCATACTCAGTGAGGAGTCTGCTTGAGGATTCTCTCTCTCCATCTGCTCCTGCTCTCTGCTTCCATTTTCTCTCTCTTTCTCTTAAAGAAATAAATGTTAGAAAAAAAAAAAAAAGAAATCAATAGCTCTAATAGATAAGCTATATGATAAGTAATAACCGTTAAAATTATCATTTATTTCCCACAGTTTAAATCAGTGGTATTAGAGTTTATGTGGTATGCAGAGGTTCTCCATGCTGCTGCTGCTATATTTAAAAAAAATTAGATTTTCATCAACTTTTAAGTGGGAGACGATGCTACTTCAATGAAATATGCCGTTGTTATTCTCATTATTTACTGAGGCAGTAATTATAGCCAGCATTACAAATGTTATTTCTAGAATCATCCATGTGCTTTTCTTCCTTTGTAGAAAGGAATCATAGATGCAAAATAGGATACACTAAGAGTTGCATAAGAATACAGCTGGAGGCTATGCTTCTAGTTTCCCCAATTCTTTCTTCAGGTCAGATGCTTGACATTGCTTAACATGCCCTTCTGCCTTGTTTGACCCCACATTCTTCCAGATGTTCTCTCATGAAGTCTTTAGAAATTAGCCTGGCTAGGAAAGAATGTTGTATAGTCACATGCATTTTTGGCCTCTGCAAATACTTGTCATGGTAGATTTTAATAGCATATCTCCAAGGTTATAAATGTAGGCATTTGAGGGGTCACATTGATATGGATTGGGCATGAAACTGCTCTTGCTGAAGTTAATATTCAGATTGACTGAGCAAGATGTCCTGATTAAAATTAAGTTTTATAGCCTGGTTTGGCAAACTACCATCATTAATGCATTTAAATAGACTTGTTTACTGGGGCATCAACCTCAATTTGCATCACTTTTATTAGAAATAGTCATACATTTACTGTGTCTACATTACTGATGTTGCACACTAAGGAAAAATTACTTTCAGCATACATTAAAACTATATGTGTACTTGACTATGAGAGTGGTTTTTTGCACCAAGAGTATGTCTTTGCTTTATTGAAAGTTTATTTTTAAATTTATGGCTCTTTGAAAGTTCCATGCTAATGAGTTGTTTTTCCTCAGGTATCATGATTTATATTAGCCTGCTTCTTTTGCTTGTAGAATATTCTGAAGTCAAAGCTTAAATGTTTAAATAGCATTTTAGGTTATAAAAAATAACATATAACACATTATTAATTAATTAAAAAACTTTGAGATGCTCTTATTTATCCTTAGTTTTAGAATTTAGATATTTCTAGTGAAATAATTATATTATTTAAAATACTTACAAGCCAGCACTCTTGGGTGGCGCTGTCTGTTAAGTTTCTGACTCTTGCTTTCAGCTCAGGTCCTGATCTTCGGTTTGTGAGATGTCAGGCACCATGCTGAGCCAGTGTCTGCTTAAGACTTTCTCTCCCTTGTCCCCCGCCCCTCCCCGCACACTCTCATGCTCTCTCTCTCTCTCAAATATGTAAATCAGTAAATCTTTAAAAGAAACAGAACACTTGAAAGCCATTGTATATTTGTCTTTGTAGTCATAATAAATAGCAATAGATGAGACTTGAGTTGCATAAAGGAAATGGAAAAGGGTTTCAAAATGTTTGCATAAGCTTCCTTAAAACTTACACTTTTTATTTCCATTTTTCCCCTTAAAGATTTTATTTATTTGAGAGACAGAGAAAGAGAGAGAGCATAAGCCAGAGTGAGCAGGGGCAGAGGGAGAGGGAGAAGCACATTCCCCACTGAGCTTGACAAGTGGCTCAATTCCAGGACCCCAGATCACAACCTGAGCAGAGATCCCAACCTGAGCCACACGGGAGCCCCCACTTTCTATTTCCATTTGAAAAAATGTTGAATAAAACAGTTCAGTGACTTCCTTAAGAAGCTCAGGATCTTACTGTAAAATGCAGGTGTAAGACAAACTTTATAAAGAATGAATGGACACACATCAGTAAGAAAAAGGATAAAAACCAAATGGTTATTTAAGTAGATGCAGAAAAAGCATTTGACAAAGTACAGTATCCATTCATGATAAAAATCCTCAACAAAGTAGGTCTAGAGGAAACATACCTCAACATAATAAAGGCTGCATATCAAAAACTCAACAATAAACATCATAGTTAAGTATGAGTGCTTTTCCCCTAAGATCAGAAACCCCAATGGTCCAACAATCAGACTATTGGGTATTTATCCAAAGAATATGAAAATGCTAATTCAGAGCGATACATACGTCCCTATGTTTATTGCAGCTTTATTTACAATAGCCAAATTATGGAAAGAACCCAAATGTACATCAACTGATGAATGTATAAAGAAGGTGTGGTGTATATATATATACAATAGACTATTACTCATCCATCAAAAAAATGAACTCTTGACATTTGCAACAACATGGATAGAGCTAGAGAGTGTAATGCTAAGTGAAATAAGTCAGAGAAAGACAAATATGATTTCACTTATATGTGAAATTTAAGAAATAAAACAAATGAACATAGGAGAAAAAAGACAAGTCAAGAAACAGACTCTTAACTATAAAGAACAAACTGATGGTTACCAGAAGGGAGAAGGGAGGTGGGTGGGTAAAATAGTCGATGGGAATTAAGCGGCATATTTATCATGATGAGCAGTGAGTAATGTATAGAAGTGTTTAATCACTATATTGTTCACTTGTAACTAATATGACACTGCGTGTTAACCATACTGGAATTAAAATAAAAAGCTTAATACTGAGTGAATAGATAGAAGGAGCTATGCTTTTCTCTTCAAGAAAGTGGGAAAAGTAAAGAGACTAACAAATACTAGTATTTATCTACTGTGCTAAGTGTCTTACATATAATGACTGGTATACAGCACCTTTGTATGGTAGGTAGCGTTAACACCATTTTAAAGATGGACAGACCAGTCTTTCAACTGGTAGGAGCAGAACCAGAATTTAGAATTGGGACTCATGCCCAGTGCTTTCTCATGACTGTGAAAGAGTGATCCTTTCCACGGGCTAACAGAAACAGAATCCTAGCACTCTGCCCCTCCAAAGAGAGCTAATACAAAGTTTAAAGGGGAAGACTAGAGATGTTGAGGAGCCAACCTTTGTATTCCAAAGAACACTTGACAACAAGGGGTTGCAGATTAATTTAGGACTGTGAAAACAGCCAAGAAAATGAAAGCACTTAAGTCTATTCCAGTGAATCCAAAATAATACTTTGGCTTTTTTTGTTTTTAAGTTTTTGCACTGTATTATTAAAACCTTGTAAAGAGAAAGTAGAAGCTGAGAATATATTAATAGTTAAGAACGTAGAAGTTAAGTGGGGAACTAACTTGAAGGGATAATTTACTAAAGATCTTATACTTTCAGTAACCAAACATTTGCAGTGCATTCGGTATACTAACATTGAAAAGTAGACCTGCAGAGGTTTCTGTTTTTCAATTTGGCAGAAGGTGTTTTGTTTTTTTTTTTAAACAGTCTTTATACTTTATTCAGACTTCCTTAGTTTTTACTTAATGCTATTTTTCTTTTCCATGATTCCAAACAAGATACCATATTATATTCCATATTAGCTTTATTTATCTTACTCTATCCCTTTGGCAGAAGTTTTTTAAAAGGAGTAGGCAGTTTGTATACTTTGCAGAGGTTTCTCAGTTAAAACTTTCATTGCTTGGATGTTCATATAGAAAAAAGTGTGGGTTTGGTTTTTTTTTTTAAAGATTTTATTTATTTATTTGACAGATAGAGATCACAAGTAGGCAGAGAGGCAGGCGGGGGTGGGGGGGGGGAAGCAGGCTCCCCGCTGAGCAGAGAGCCTGATGTGGGGCTCGATCCCAGGACCCTGGGATCATGGCCTGAGCTGAAGGCAGAGGCTTTAACCCACTGAGCCACCCAGGCGTCCTGAAAAAGGTGTTTTAGAGAGCAATTTTTTTTGTATATACTAACATTATATTGTCATTAAATTCAGGATCTCTACTGAAAATCTTTCCTAGGGAAACAATACAGAATTAGAGAAAAAAAAATAACTACATATGAACTTCTGTCTCTCTATATATCCTAAGTTTATATTTAGGGTGTGTGTGGTTGTATTTGTATATATGTATATATATTGTAAAGTAGCTGTTGTAGATATACAAATATATATGTACATATATGAATATATATGTATATAGGTTGGTTGATTAGTTGGTTAGACAGATGAGAGGGAGGGAAGAAGGCAGCCAAGTTCTGCCTTCTTAAAAAAGAGGTTTGTAACTATTATAAATTATAACTGTAGCCACATAGAAAATCATTATAGTTTTAAGTGTAATGTTAAGTGAAAAACACAGGATAGAAATAACCGTACTCTAAGAATTGGCTGTAGTGCTTAAATCTGGAGTAATGTGAAAATGCAATGCATGTGAAAAAATAATGGAAAGAAATAGACATGATTTTTCCCTATGATGTGGTACTTTTATATAACTACTAAAAATTCCATGAACTATTAGATTTTTAAAGGAATATATTTTAACCTGATAATAATAAAAATGCAGCATGGGTCTGTTATAAAGTTCTGAGGTAAGCCTGTGTATCCACTGGGTTATAACATTATACTACGGACACACCCTCATTCGCTTCTTACCAGCTATCCTAAGTTTACATTTTAGGGCATAACCATACATTTGTTGTTGAATTCCTTATTTTAATTCAGTAACAAGTAAAATTTGATAATATTTTTTCTGTTAAAATTACTTCACTGTGTCCATGTAGTTTTGTAGTGTGTGTGTGTGAAGAGTTAGAAAAACTCTTTCTGCATGAGACTTTGATCTTTGCTTAACTGTCTAGCTCTGTTTCCTTGAAAACCTGTAAAACTTGGAATGTCAACTACTGCTTTTATAGTAAAAATTATTCTGGGTCTGGACTTGGAGAACTGTTAGTACTTGATGGAAGGCATAACTTGAACACCCTTGAATTCAGAACTTCTGTAGCGTGCATGAGCACTGTGGGCTCTGGAGTATTGATACCAGAGTCTTCCCCAAAATCTGTCCCATATGGATCTCATCACCTCATGCCTAAACTGACTTGGCAGAAGAAGAATGCCTCATGCTGCTTTCGCAAACTGTAGCTCCTCACCTCACATCCTGCTGAGTGGTGCCAGTGGGACCTCAGATGGTATGTGGGTCTGCAGGTTTTAGTTCATCCTAAGACCCCTAGAGGGTATTGCTGTAGTATAATTCTACAGTTAGTTTGTAATTTTCAAAGTGACAAAAGTAGCATTTTAACTTCATATTAGTTAATTACTTAGTTCATTTAGTTTTATCAGTACTTTGAGAAGAACATTTGACTACGAGTCTGGAGACAGGGATTTTAGTCCTAGGTTTTTAATAATGGATTATATTACCTTGGGCAGGTCAGTTAATCTCTGAAATTAAATTTTCTTAAGTGTTAGATAAGAAATTTGACCAGTGTCCTTTCTGGTGTCTCTTCCAATGCAAAATCCTATAGTTCTTTTATTTTCTTTCATCGTAAGTTAATTTTTAATCTTTTATGGAGAGCATTCCAGATTTCTTTTAGCCTGGCAGATGATCAGAGAGCTGAAAGCCTAAGGTGCTACAATGTGCATTCTTTCAAATTTTGCTTTTGGAAAAGTTGTCAGATTATAGCCACGTAATTAGAAAAGAAACATTTACTGCCTTTACAGTAGAATTTAAAGAATTTAAAAATACTTGAGGAACTGGGGTGTCTGGATGGCTCAGTCGGTTAAGCATCTGCCTTTGACTCAAGTAGGCAGAGATGCAGGTGGAGAGAGAGAGAGGGAAGCAGACTCCCTGCTGAGCAGAGAGCCTGATGTGCGACTCAATCCCAGAACCCTGAGATCATGACCTGAGTCAAAGGCAGCAGGCCTGCTTCTCTTTCTCCTTCTGCCTGCTGCTCCCCTACTTGTGCTTTCTTTCTGTCAAATAAATAAACGTAAAAATTAAAAATTAGAAAAAAATATTTGAGGAGCTTTGGGAGGAGAAAACATTGAATGTTTGAAAAGCTTTTGATTATTTTAAGATTTTGGTCTCAACTTTCATTTATAGGTTGTGAACTGGCTTGAAGGTCCTGGATCAGAACAACTACGAGCCCAGTGGGGGATTGGAGACTCCATCCGAGCCTCCCAGGCCCTACAGCAGAAGCATGAAGAGATTGAGAGCCAGCACAGTGTGAGTCCCTCTCCTCTGCAGGTTATCGGCTGTTGTTACTGGGCATAATTAGGAGCCTGTGTGGTGCTAAGGGATAAGTTGTTATAAACTTTGGTATAGGGCATAAAGTATAGTATGTTTAATATTTAGAGGCCATAAAGAACATTTTGACAATTTAGTATGTATTTATTGGAAGTTTGGTTTTGCTTTGCCTCCAGTATAGTTTATAAATTTCTATAGAAACAAATCCATATGAAATTTTTAAAAATTACCATGACAGAATAAAGAGTGATAGTGCAAAAATAGAACCTTCGTCTGCAGTCCTGAGACAGAAATTATAATCCTTAAATCCTCAGAGGGAGGCCTGGGATGTCCCTGCTTTATTAGGGAGAGTACAGTACAGTTAATGCCTGAGAATAATTGCAGAACTGGTGCATTAATCACAACTAACGGAGAGTGAGTGCAGAGGGTGCAGGATATCTTTCCATTCTTTGTGCATTTAGGGGCTCCCACTTGTAATTCTGAAGGAGATGATCAAACAAATCAGTTATAAAATTAGAAAATGATCTATAGGCAGATTATAGATAATCATTCAGGAGGGCTTAAAATTTAACAACTTGTGTATGGAGGAAGTTGATATACGTTAAGCTCTTGCTCTGTTAAAGTTAACTCTTCATTATTGAGAAAGTGATCATCTGCTTTGTGGTTCAATTAGTTCATCCTTTTTCTCCCCCCAGTCATATTATTTCTGATAGCAATTTAAATAGGTTGACTAGAAAAGTAGAAAAATAAACAGATTCATTTATTTCTATCTCCTTAGATTATCTGGCTTAAAAATATTGATCAGTTCACACACACACACACCATTCAACCTTGCATTTAATATGAAGAATAAAACATCTTTCCCATAAATAGGTAATAAAAGAAGTTAGCCTTCCCCTCCAAAACAAAAGCAAAAACAAATCCAAATGCTCAGAAGACACTCTGATTGGATTTATGTGTTAATTGGGAAAAAAAGTCATGTGTTCAGGGATGAATATAACATGCATCCCGATCACTAGGCTCTAAATGCACAATAATAGAGAACTAAAAAAAAAATTGTTCAATAACAATTTTAAGTTCTGGGCCCAGATGAAATTTATGGATTATGTGAACATCTAAGTTTTTCTTTTCCCTTTAACTTCCCCAATTGAAGTGGTAGTTAAAAGTTGAGTAGTATTAATAAATTCTATTTTAACTAAATGAGATTAAAGAAGAAATGTTGAACCTCTGTTTCTCAGGAATAAATTTGAATTGTTGACCATGTGTCTTTTACTGTTTACTAAAGATGTATTTTAACAATATTTGACATTATTTTACTCTTTAATATATACAATTCTGTTTAGTTACTTATATTGTTTTCTTTGTAATATTCCCCAAATCAGCTTTAATAATCTGTTGTATTGGCAGATAAAATATATACTGTACTCTGTAGGATTTGTAATCTAGCTGAGAGAATAATATGGAAGAGATATCACAAGATTTGGATTTGGAATCATCTAAAGATTATATATTGTCTGCAGTTTTCCTAATTAGTATTCTTAAGAGATTGATTGATGGATAGAGAGGGAAGGGGAAGGGGGAAGGGCAAAGGGAAAGGGAGAGAGAATCTTAAGTAGGCTCCATGCCGACTGCAGAGCCCCATGCCGTGCTTGATCTCACAACCCTAACCTGAGCCAAAAATTAAGAATCGGGTGTTAAACTGACTGAGCCACCCGATCACCCCAGTACTTATAAAAGATTGAAATGAAATCTTATGAAATCCTATAATTGAAAAAAATCTGTATATTTTATTCATTTCACAGGGTCCAACATAGTGCTTTTTCCTTTTATGCTAATAAAATATACTGAGTAGTTTGTATTTAACTTATAACTCCTGTTCCTGAGGTTATAATCTTTTAATGTTCTTGGTACTTTTTTTATTATTTTTTAAAATTTTATTTATTTATTTTTAAGATTTTATTTAAGGGATGCCTGGGTGGCTCATTCGGTTAAACGTCTGCTGTGAGCTCAGGTCATGATTCCAGGGTCATGGGATTGAGCCCCATGTCAGGCTCTCTGCTCAGTGGGGAGCCTACTTCTCCTTCTGCTTGCCCCTCTCTCTCTGTCTCTCTCTCTCTGTGTCAAATAAATTTTAAAAAAATCTTTAAAGATTGTATTTATTTATTTGAGAGAGAGTGCACACACATGCTCACAAGGTGAGTAGAGAGGAACAGAGGGAAAGGATCTCAAGCGGACTCCACACTCAGCCTGCCACAGGGCCGGATCTCACGATCCTATGGTCATGACCTGAGCCCAAACTGAGAGCTGGAGCTTAACCCAGGCGCCTCTCTTGGTACTTTCTAAATAACGTAATTCTTTTGATATTTTTGATACTGACCGTGACTTATTTGAACCCTGTGGATTGTTCTGGAGCATGTTACTATAGGGTAACTATATCCTATAGTTTGTACTCCCCCTTTCTTAAAAGATTGTATGTATTTAATTATTTATCAGAGAGAGACAGCATGAGCTTAGCATTAGTTCAGTGCATAAGAAGGGGAGTGGCAGTCAGAGGGAGAAGCAGGCTCCATGCTGAGCAAGGACAGTGATGCAGAACTCGATTCCAGGACCCTGGGATCATGACCTGAGCTGAAGGCCCACACTTAACCGACTGAGGATATCCAGGCATCCCACCGTTTTTGGTTCTTGAAAACAGTATTTGCTGTAAAACATTGTAGACTTCATCTAGAGGATTTGGTTATGAAAGTATCCCCAGAGTCCTTTATGTAAAGATACGTGACACTTGAGGGACCTAAAGACAGGATTTATCTATATTTTACTATTTTTTAAAGATGTCAAGAGGAATAATTATACTTTGAAGTTAGATTATGTACCTATTATAAAGAAGTTCACAAAAGGAATTGAAAAACACATTTTATGTTGCATACAGTATGGATGAAATTATAAATAGTATACATAGAGATTCTTATGTTTAGGTTTTTATTTTTGTATTTTTATTTATAAAGTTTAAAAATCAATTTATTTTACTTATTTTTTTAAAAGATTTTATTTATTTGAGAGAGATCTCTGTAAGAGAGAAATACAGCATGAGCTGGGGATGGGACAGAGGGAGAGGGAGAAGTAGACTCCCTGCTCGATGTGGAGCTCCATCCCCGTACCCCAAAATCATGCCTGCAGCCAAAGGCTGACGCTTAACCAACTGGGCCACCCAGTGCCCCTAAAAATTAATTTAAATGAAAAAATTGCTTATGGATAGCTCTGTGTGTTCAGGTTTACTTATAATGTGAATAAAATTTCAGAACTTTTGAATTGGAGAGGATCTTACAGATTCTTCTAATGTCATCACCTTATTTTTATATGAATAAACTGGGAGAGAACATTTTTTGATCACTGGGTAGCTAGACTCGGTTGAAACACCAGTCTCTTCATACTCATGAAGTTCTTTTTCCTCTCTCTGTTTCTCTGTATTTCTCTTTCTCCCTTTCTATATTTTTCTGTCTCTGTCAGTCTGTCTCACTTGCTTACTGGCTAGCTCACAATGAAAGCTAATCATGGACGTGCTTAAGATAATAGCATTTTTTTTTCATTCCTATACTCTTAGTATTTGAGGACATATGCACATATATTGTTGTTTGCATTCATGGACCTGGTGCTCAGAGAAAAGAAACACTGATGGTTTATGGATTTCATTTCTTTAAATGATGTATGTCAGTTTCAAAATTGGGAGGTGGGGACAAATTGAGTGGGAGTGTAGAAGAAACAGAATTGGTCAGGAGTTGATAGTTATTGAAGATGGATGGCACATGGGGTTCATTATACTGTTCTTTCCACTTTTGAATAGTTTGAAATTTTTCATTCTACAAGGTTTACAAATGAGAATTGCACTGTTTTAACCAATAGGTGGCACTACATTGTCACCTTGAGAATAGGTTGATTCAGGATGAGTATATTAGCTTATGATGTTCCAATATTTTATTAAAAGCTTTTCTATTTGTAATAGGAACACTTTAAAGCATATGTTGGAGTTGTTCAGGTCTTAATGAAATTATGACAAATTTCTGGTATATTGATTGGTTAATAGGGATAGAAATTACCATACCATTTTGTGTTAAATCACTCTGTTGAGTATTAAATTTTAGATTCTGATAAAAGCATAATCTTAAAGCTAAAAATAAATTTATTAGAATATTTAGTTTTAATATACATAAAATGAAAATATTACAAATATGTAGTTCTTTGTCAAGGAGTGTCAAAAGGAAGTTTGCTTTTTTAATATGAAGTAGATAAGCACAACGAAAAATAACAAGATATAAGAAAAATGATAATAGTAACTTAAAATACATTTTAACGTGTTTTAGTTCAGTAATCAGATTTTATCTTTTGGGCTGAGGTAGGTGGTTGTTAGGGAAAACACATCTCTGAAGCTTTTCAGAAAATGAAAATATTACAAATATGTAGTTCTTTGTCGAGTGTCAAAAGGAAGTTTGCTTTTTTAATATGAAGTAGGTAAGCACAACAAAAAATAATAAGATATAAGAAAAATGATAATAGTAACTTAAAATACATTTTAACGTGTTTTAGTTCAGTAATCAGATTTTATCTTTTGGTCTAAGGTAGGTGGTTGTTAGGGAAAACACATCTCTGAAGCTTTAGGATTCCGTTCGTATCTCCCATCTCACAGTGCTGACTTTTGGTCTTCAAAGAGAACATTGTTGTGTCATGCCTAATAGTAAGCAGCAAAACAGATGTGCATGAAGGGTCAACACCCATCTCTCATGAACATACTGACCTTAATCAAGTGAGCTGGCAGTGTTTCTTTCCTTCTAGATTAGAATTCCTGTGTCTTGGTTTAAGCATAAATACCCATTATTTCAGCAGCTATGCATCTCACCAGTTCCTGCACAATTCCAGTGTCAATCCTGATGACTACCTCTGTCCTACTTATGTGAACATTCAAGCTCCTTTCTTACCTACCGTCTAAATACAAACTGCATGTCTTGGAATTTTTTTTCCTATGCAGTTAAATGTTCATAAAAGGTAGGCCAGAGGATGGCCAAAACTGAACTGAATGCAGCCTGTTCAGCTAAGGTTCTATAAATTTTATATTCTCCTATTTCCTAGGAAAAAACATTTTGATTAATTTGAAGAGAGAGAGTGTGTGTGTGCCTGTGCATTCCAGATTTTATTCCCTTACATCCCAGAGAGACTGATTATTTCTTTAGGGAAACCTCAGTTCCTAATGTGAGTTTCTTTAATTTCAAGTGTTAATTTCAAGAAAAATACTAGTTCTTAAATTGTTTACCTCCTTGTTCTAGTTATTAGGGCCTTTATTTTATAGGTTCAGACTAGGAAAAAAATCAACCCCAGGATGGTTGTTCTTAAACCTTAGTGGTCCTAGGAGTCACCTGAAGTGACTGTTAAACTGCCTGTCACAGAGCCATATGTCCACAGACTCTGACTTAGTAGGTCAGGGGTGGAGCTTTGGTATTTTTAGTAAGCACCCTGGTATTATGATATAGATAGTTCTCACTGTAAGACATGGTGACCCAGGATGCTAATCCTTTAGCTTACTATTTTTCTTTGAATCATGACCCTTACTTCTTCAGAGAATTGGATTAATTATTCGTTTAGAATATTAATTAAATTTACAAGTACTATAGAGAATACTGTGAAATCCCTTTTTATTTTAGAACACTACTGTGATATTTTTCTCAAGTTGTATTTTCTGCTTTAAATCCACCTCCGTTAACCTTTATAATCACTCTATGGTTCCAAAAGTATTTTACACATAGTATTATGTAATTAATTTATACAATAACCAATATGGTAGGTAAGACAGATGATATCATCACTGTTGTACAGAACAGGGTTTCTCAGTCTTGGCCCTATGACACTTTGGGCAGAGATGGATCTTTGTTGTAGTGGCTATCCTGTGCATTATCGGGTCATTTAGCCGCATCACTGGCCTCTACCCACTGGATGCATCAGCATTGCGCTCTCTCCATTGTGACAGCCAAAAATGTCTCTGGATATTGCAAAATAATCCCTGTGAAGCAAAATAGCCCCCAGTTGAAAATCACTGCTCGAAAGGAAAAACAAACAGACAAACAAACAAAAAACCAGGTTCTGAGAGATAAATGAGTTAATGAAGATGACACCCTTTATAAGGAAAAAAGACCTTGAGTTTGTCTTTCAGATCCATTGTTCTTTTCTCTACATCTGACTACATTGTCTATATAATAATATTCAGAAATTTCATAGTAGTTCAAGCAATAAAACAACATGAAAAAATAGAGAAACCCAAGTTTTAGGTACAGGGCACAAGAGTAGACCACATTTAGAGCAGTACCTATTACCTACTTAATTTAATGTCAGCTAATCTATAGTATCTGATATGAAGTGTTTTATATGTTCATTCGCTACATGTTAACTGAACACATAGTAAATGTCACATGTTCTAGACTCTTGGCTTTATAGCACTGTCTTATAATATGGAATTTAAATTCATATTGGAAAAAAGGGAATGGAGAGAAGGTAAGGCAAGGCTTTTAGGAAAGGCCTCTCTGAGATCACATTTAATCAGAAACCTTGAAATGATGTGAAGGAGTAATTCAAGCAAAAGGCAGTTCAGATTGAAGACACAGAAGTAAAAATACTGTAGGTAGGGGGGCGCCTGGGTGGCTCAGTGGGTTAAAGCCTCTGCCTTCGGCTCGGGTCAGGATCCCGGGGTCCTGGGATCGAGCCCCGCATCGGGCTCTCTGCTCGGCAGGGAGCCTGCTTCCTCCTCTCTCTCTGCCTGCCTCTCTGCCTACTTGTGATCTTTGTCTGTCAAATAAATAAATAAAAATCTTTAAAAAAAAATACTGTAGGTAGGTGCTTACTTATATTGTAATGGAACAACAAGTTATGTTGGTGTTGCAGTGCAGTGAGCAAGGTAAGGAGTCATACAAAACAATGTTTCTAAGGGAGTCTGGAGCCAAATCATGTCAATTTCGCCCACAAAAGGGAACTTGACATTTATTTTATTTCTTTTTAAGGATTTTATTTATTTATTTGGGGGGGCAGGGAGAGAACAAGCAGGGAGAGCAGCAGGCAGAGGGAGAGGGAGAAGCAAACTCCCCACTGAGCAGAGAGCCAGACATGGAGCTTGATCCCACGACCCTAGTATCATGACCTGAGCTGAGGCAGATGCTTAAACGACTAAGCCACCCATGCACCCTTTGTGATTTATTTTATTTTTTAAGATTTTATTTATTTGACAGAGATCACAAGTAGGCAGAGAGGCAGGCAGAGAGAGAGAGGAAGGGAAGCAGGCTCCCTGCTGAGCAGAGAGCCTGATGCAGGCCTCGATCCCAGGACCCATTGAGTCACCCAGGCGCCCCTTGACATTCATTTTAAATGTTACATGAAATCATTGGAGGGATTTTTTTTTTTTTAAAGATTTTATTTATTTATTTAACAGACAGAGATCACAAGTAGACAGAGAAGCAGGCAGAGAGAGAGGAGGAAGCAGGCTCCCTCCTGAGCAGAGAGCCCGATGCGGGGCTCGATCCCAGGACCCTGGGATCATGACCTGAGCCGAAGGCAGAGGCTTTAACCCACTGAGCCACCCAGGCGCATTGGAGGGATTTTTGAGCCGAGAACTGATACATGTTTTTTTTTTTTTTTTTTTTTTATTAACATATAATGTATTATTAGCCCCAGGGGTACAGGTCTGTGTGATACATGTTTTTAAAAAGATCTCTGGGAGGGGCACCTGGTGGCTCAGTGGGTTAAAGCCTCTGCCTTCAGCTCAAGTCATGATCCCAGGGTCCTGGGATCGAGCCCCGAGCAGGCTCTCTGCTCAGCAGGGAGCCCGCTTCCCTTCCTCTCTTTCTGCCTGCCTCTCTGCCTCTATCAAATAAATAAATAAAAATCTTTAAAGAAAAAAAAAAAGATCTCTGGGGACACCTGGGTGGCTCAGTAGGTTAAAGCCTCTACTTTCGGCTCAGGTCATGATCCCAGGATCTTGGGATCAAGCCCTGCATCGGGCTTTCTGCTCAACAGGGAGCTTGCTCCCCCCCCCCCCCACCCCGCCCTCTGCCTACCTCTCTGCCTACTTGTGATCTCTGTCTGTCAGATAAATAAATAAAATATTTAAAAATAAATAAATAAATAAATAAAAAGATCTCTGGCTAACATGTGGAAAATAAGGACTAGGAACAAACAACAAAACAGGAAGACTGGAGACTAATAGACTGGAGACTAATAGCATGGAGGCAGTAGATGTAGTAAGCAGTTGTCACATTGCTGAGGTTGAGCCAGCAAGT
This sequence comes from Enhydra lutris kenyoni, assembly GCF_002288905.1. Classification (NCBI taxonomy): domain Eukaryota; kingdom Metazoa; phylum Chordata; class Mammalia; order Carnivora; family Mustelidae; genus Enhydra; species Enhydra lutris. The sequence goes on along the minus strand of NW_019154085.1, from coordinate 75,072,312 downwards.
CTTGCTCTTGGAAGAATCAGGTGTTTGGCCTTAGCCACTCTTAAGTTGGGGAAGACTGTGAGAGAAGCAGGTGGGATTCTACAGAATTAGTAGCTTTAGGGGCAGGTTAAATTTTAGATGTCTAATACTCATCCAAATGGAGATAGTTGGTGGACACTTGAGGATCACTGTCGGGTTCAGGGAAGGGGACAAGGTGAGGATATTAATGTGGGAATTATCAGCATATAGATGTTATTTAAAGGCATGGGACCAGACGAACTCATCCAAGCCCAAAGAGTACTAATTTAGAAGAAAAGAGCCTTTGGAAAACTGAACCCCAGGTCACTCCTAAATTTAGAGGACAAGAAGCAGAAGGAGGGCAGCAGAACTGTTGTGTCTGAGGAAAGAATAGAAAAAGGCATTTCAAGAAGGAAGTGGTTGCCTATGTTAAATGCAACTGAGAGACCCAAATTAGATAAGGACTGGGAATTTGCTAAGAGCAGGAAGGACAAAATCCTGATGAGAATGGGTTAAAAAGGGAATGGGAAATAGGAGATAGAATGAGTATAGAGTATTCCTTTAAGGGACAGCCTTGGTCTTGAGTGCAATTCTGTTTTTAAATATAAGATACTGCACCTTATTTGCATGCTGGTAGAAATAATCCAGTTAAGAAGAATGAATTGATGATGGGAGAGAAAAGATAAGTGCAAGGGCAGAGCCTTGTGTAGGCAATAGAGGACAGAGAGTGCAAGTTAAGTGGCTACTTTAGAACCAGGGACGGTTCATCTGCTATTTTAGTGGGGAGGGCGAAGCATAGGGCTGCAGAAATGAGGGAGAGTCATAGGTTTGTCAGAGAGAAAATGAAGTTAGAGTTTTGGCTGGGAACGAAGAGGGGAAAAGGGAGTTGGAGATTTAAGGAGTGAAAAAAACAAATAATCATGAGAGTGGGAAAATGCATTGACTAGAGAAATGTAATAGGATTGCTGAAGGTCTATTTGAGGTTATTTATATACTTTATATATTTTTATATGGAGAGAGTCTATATATTTATATACACTATAACTTTAAAAAGACACCTGTTCACATCATTGTTATTATCCAGCCATATTGCTGCTCTGGTGTAGGTATACAGTAGGCAGACATACCAGGTCTGAGGTCTTGACAGGTGGATTGGAAGGAAGGAAGAGAGCAGGGCATGAGTATGGGTTATGCTCTGGGAGGTGATTATAGCCTCTGACCAAAGACAGAAGTGAGGATGTGAGACTCTTTCGTGCTGGGCCATGAAACAATTAGGTCAGTGGATTGGGCAGTCTCATGGAGCTGTAGGAGTGAGTGTCCTAAAGAGTGTTACCAAGAGAGTCAGTAGCTGGTGGTTAGAGAATGAGATTCTTGAAGCTTTGGGAGCTGTATGGTAATATATGATTACGACAAGAATTTACATGTATTGGAGTAGGTAGCTGATTTGGGGTAGGGACAGGATGGTTGCAAGTGAGGGAGGGAATCAGGAGACAGAGTTAAGAGTGCTTCATGGATGTGTACATGGTGGGAGTCCGTGGAAACGCTGACCCAGAGTGGAGGGCCGTGACCATTGCCAAACTCCCTGGAAGAAGGTGCTTAATGGGAAAGGTTTGGAAGGATGTTATCCAACAGCATGCACTTTAAAGGAGATGTAGGTTTTAAGAGAAAGAGAGAAGAAATGGTCTGGTAATAATTTTCTCTGAGGATGGACAGGTTTCAGGTAGAACAACAAAGGAACCATTTAGATACAAGAGTGAAGATACAGGATAGATACTGACGTTGGTAAGAGTGAGTTCTGGGAGTCATGTGAAAGGATTTGGGGGTTGGGGACTTCTCATCCTCACTTTAAGTAATTCTGCCTTACAGAATTATCATATATGTTACTTAGTTTATCTGGAAGAATTGTAAAATGTGGTGCAGTTCTTCAGGAACCAATTTGATCCTTAATTTACAACATGTGTGTTACAGGAATGGTTTGCAGTGTATGTGGAACTTAATCAGCAAATTGCAGCACTCTTAAATGCTGGGGACGAGGAAGATCTTGTGGAACTGAAGTCACTGCAGCAACAACTTAGTGATGTTTGCTATCGACAGGCCAGTCAACTGGAATTTAGGCAGAATCTCTTACAAGCAGCTCTTGAATTTCATGGTGTTGCCCAAGATGTAAGTGTCTACTCTGATTGCTTTTCTTTTCTTCAAATGATCTGAACACTTATCTGCACATAAATTTTGCAGGTTTGCATGTCTCCTAATTATTTTTCTGGAAAAATAAAATAATTTAGTCGTGGGGAGATGATAAAAGTCTTTGATTTTTTTAAAAATTTTCTTTTCATTTTTAAGTCATTTTGCATGCAACTAAACATTTTTTGTCTAAATAGTGTTTGAACTTAGATATATTTCATTTTGATCATTTCTCTGTTTATGCTTTATAACATAGATTGCAATGGACGTTTGAGTACTTTCCTACATTCTGCTTACCTGGATATAAATCTTTGTCTTCTTGGTGCATGCCTCTGTGTGTTCTGTCTTTTCAGATAACATGTATTCTAATTATTGGTCCTTGTCTTTTAACAGCATAGACTTTTTCAAGTGTAATTGTGATAACCTCATTAGATATAAACCTCATTAATCATTAAACACTTTAGATGCTGATCACATCAGGGTTATCTCTTTGGTGTCCCTCTGCTTTAGTTGTCTCAGCAGTTGGATGGCTTATTAGGGATGTTGTGCGTAGATGTAGCACCAGCTGATGGAGCATCGATTCAGCAGACTTTAAAACTGCTTGAAGAGAAGCTGAAAAGTGTTGGTAAGCAGATTTTAAAAATGCTGAAACATAAGGTTCTTTTTTAAGAAATATCATTACTATGGTTAGAGAAGTCAACTCACACTGAGCTAATTATAATTATTTATAGAAAACACAGGAAAAAATAGTATAAAATAGGTTTTATTCTCTTGAAGGGTGTAATACATGCTAAAATTCCTATTTTTCATTGATGGTCTGTCACCCTTCCTTCATTGGGCCTTTAGCCTTTCTTCTTTACCCAGCTATATCTATAGGTGCTATGTCTTGCATATACTACGAACAGTTATTTGTAGTGCATGCATAAGCTGTAATTAGCTGTGAAGTGTTCTGTGGTAAATCCTGTATGCCCCAAAACTGTGTTTTATGCAATGATTTTGGTTGTTGCTATATCCTAACCTTGTGAATAAATAGTTGGTTTGGTTCTGTGCATTTGTTTCTCCAAATTGGGAATATTGCCAAGGTTACCTACTCTCCCAAGGGGAGGATGATCCCATTTCACTTGACACTTTACATTTTACTACAGTAGGAAGGAAGTACAGTGAATTTCCCTAGGTCATGACTGGAGAGGAGATAGTGGATGTACAAAAGGGAAGAAAGGGTTGTTCTGGGTGGGATAGGAGGGCAAAGGGGAATGAATGGAGGTGAGGAAGCAGAAACCTAAGACAGACTTAGTAGAAAATGGTGACACATGATTGAACCAAATTAATTAATTATTGAAAAGGATTTGAGGGAATGCGTTTGAAAAATCATGTTTGTATGGGCATTTGTTTGCAGCCTTTGTTATTTTAACACATGATAGGCATAATACATATTTTGTATTTAATTTGCCAAATGCAATTTATTTCAAAGGATCAGAAGCTTTCTAGAACCATACTTCTCCTTTAAAAAAGAAAGGAATTCCTGTGTGCTTGTTGGTTTGGAGTACTGTAAATCTATCCTAAATGTTCCCTCTCATTAGGTGTAAGCTGGAAGATGCCTGAACTCAAAATATTCAGCATCATTTTTCAGTGATATTGCATTGCTTGAATGCTTTGAAGTCTTGTAACTCTTAAACATTATCTTGAACAAAATGTTTGGCGTGTTCTCTTAAAAATTGGACTACATAGAAGCACAAAGGAAACAAATTGAAAAATATTACTAATCAAAATAGAACTCACATTTTCTTCCTGCTTTCAGTTTTCAAAAATAAGTATCATCAATGGAAATTCACCTTTTGGAAATTATCTTTAGGCAGAATTTGGCATGAGAGGGAGCTCAATTTGAACCACGTTTAAATGGGTTTGTTCCTTGAAGTGTTCAGAGAACCCCCTCCCAAGGTAGTTTAACATACAAAGCTATCAGTGCGTAGAATCCCGAGTACAGTATCTGCTGAGGGGATTTCCTTGAGGGAGGGAAAGCACCTCCTTTGTTTAAGAGATTAAATCTAGGAACTTTTGTTTTAGATGTAGGATTACAAGGTTTGCGTGAAAAAGGTCAAGGACTTCTGGATCAGATCTCCAATCAGGCATCCTGGGCCTATGGAAAGGATGTAACCATTGAAAATAAAGAAAATGTGGACCACATACAAGGAGTGATGGAAGATATGCAGCTTAGGAAACAAAGGCAAAGTTTGACTGTTAATGTTAATTTTTGCTAAAATGAGAAGTGATATAATTTATGTTTTCCATACAAAATAGAAGTTCTAACCTGTTAATATAGAAGGCATGTAGTAAGTTTTGGTGAATGTAATTGTTGTATATAATTGTACTAACAAATTGTGACAATTTGTTCAACTAATGGTACTTTTCCCCTTTTTAATTCAGTGGTAAAATTTTAGTTACACCCAAGTACTTTGCATTCCATATCTCTACTATAGCCTATGACCCTTTCATCTTTTAAGAAGACCCTTTTTGGAGAATTTTGATTTTCTGTTTTTATTTGGTTTAGAGTTGCTATTAAATATGTCATCTACTTTCATCAGTTTCTTCATTTACAGTTCTCACAAATTGTCACACTAGCATTGTACTCATATGTGCTCTGAAAGGATTAGATAGTGGACTCTGGGCAAGAGGCTATTTAGTTTTATTTCATATAGAGGCAGGAATTTAAAGGATTCTTTGAATATTCAATTTGCAGTAGCACCTGAGAGAACATTACAAAGTAAAGGATTAAATTAATATATGAAAATATATACGGTGTAGCATGGTTTATGAAATTTTTGGACACTTAAAAATTTTAGGATATCAACAAAACCTCACAGAAACTATTTCTACATTACAGAGAAAATACTCATTAGTGAGGAATTCCTTCTAGCCTCACATGCAAACTTACCCATTTCATTATTTTATTCTAATCACAAAGGATGCTGTAGCTCTGTATTTAATAAGTCATGTACCCTCATGTCTTTCCTGTCTACTCTCATTCTCTACTCTGATCTCTGCCTCTCATTTAAATGCTTAAATATCTCATTAAAAAAAAAATCACACACATGCATATACTTTCCTCCTCAACTCTTTCTTTGTCTCTTCTAGCCCTAGAATTCTCCTTCCTAATAGCTAAGTCATTTGAAGGTCTAATCTACACTCATACTATTTCCTAACTGCCTCCCATTAACTTTTCAACCCTCCTCAGTCTGACTTCTACCCTCACTATTTCACTGAACTTGCTCTTACTGATATCACCAGTGACTTTGTAATTATCATGTAATAAATTCTTGATCTTGCTAAAAATCCAGGGAGTATTTTTGGTCTTCACATTGCTTGATCACGCTGAATAGCATTGGACACAGCTGACTTTTTTCTTCTTGAAACTTTCTGACAGCCTTGTCGTCTTCTGAAAACACCCTCATGATCCCAACAGTCTGTTTCTTCTTAGTCTTCTTCACTGGTTTCTTGTCCTATAGCTAATTTCTCTGCTTTCAGGGTTTGAGGCCCAGTTGTCTTATTCTATGTGTTCTCCCTGGATGGTTTCACTACTTGAATGACTTTCTCTTATTTGATTGTGATTGAGTATTTATGGTTCTGACCCAGACTCCTGTTCTATGCTTTGGACCCATAACTATACTTGGCCTACTTAGTATCTCTAGGTGGGTGCTGCACACATTCCTCAAACCTAGTATGTCCAGGTACTTGATCTTCTCTTTTATTCATTTATTTCACAGACAGAGATCACAAGTAGGCAGAGAGGCAGGCAGAGAGAGAGAGAGGGAGAAGCAGGCTCCCCGCTAAGCAGAGAGCCTGATACGGGGCTTAATCCCAGGACCCTGGGATCACGACCTGAGCCGAAGGCAGAGGCTTTAACCCACTGAGCCACCCAGGGGCCCCTTGATCTTTTTTTTTTTTTTTTTTTTTAAAAGAACAGGCAGGGGGCAGAGAGAAAGGGAGAGAGAATCTTTTTTTTTTTTTTTTTTTTTTTAATTTGATAGACAGAGATTACAAGTAGTCAGAGAGGCAGGCAGGAGGGAGAGGAGGAAGCAGGTTCCCCGCTAAGCAGAGAGCCCGATACGGGGCTCGATCCCAGGACCCTGGGATCATGACCTGAGCCGAAGGCAGAGGCTCTAACCCACTGAGCCACTCAGGCGCCCCCCCTTGATCTTTTTTAATATCTTATCTAGGTTAAAGTTAGTATCAGGTACCAAATTTGGGATTTATCCTAAAATCCATACTCTTCCTCACCCCGTATAGCCCGATCAAATATTTTAAGTTCTGCTATCTCTGAGTCCTGAAATTGTCTATTTAAAATCTTCTCTTTTATCTGCCTCTGGCCTTGATCCTCTCTAGTCTGTTGTACATGAGAATAATCATTGTAAAGTGCATATCTAATCATAAGACCCCACTCCGTGATTTCCTGTTTTCTCAGATGAAGTTCAGTCTCCTTGAAATAGTGTAGGAGATTCTTCATAATTCAATCCTATATAATCTTATCTCCTGCAACTTTTACAGACACAGTTGTTCACTTTCTTGAATGCATCGTGCTGTTTCATGAATCTATGACTTAGACTACTTCTTTCTTCATTTTCTACTTGCTGGATTCTTAAAGACTTGGGGATACTTATTTTTGGAAGGCTTTTTAGATTTGTAGGACATATTAGTTACTTGTTCCTCTCTGCTCCCATAGAACTCTTTACATAGCTCCATAGTAGCCCTCACCACATTGTTTGTTTAGAACTCTGCTGCCCAAAGTGAGACCAACATAATAGTTGAGACCATGAAGCACATTATCTGACACCTGACAGTATGCATTAAATATATTTATGATATCATCTTCATCATTAAAATCTTACATTGTTTATCTTCAGATTTTAAAAATACTTCTAATCATCACTTCCTTTTAGTTCCTTGTAGGATAACTGTAACCAGATTCATTTTAGTACTATGTTATAGGCTTTTATAAAGGGCGTTCTTTATAAAAAATAGCCTTGTGACAATGGTTTCTGTATTATTATTCACCTTCTTTAAGAACACTGACTGTCATGGAGCTCAGTGCCTTCTGGGTAACTGGTCATTAGTGTTTGAGATTGTAGTGAGTTCACTCTTCCTCTAAAATACATGAAATTGCATGAGGACAAAGCGAATAGATCAGAGCTGAGGTAGCTAAAGTCACCTTGAAAATTCAGTTGTATATTATATAGGACAGACCACACTAAAATTTTAAAGTACTCTGAATTGTGTCTCTCTATACCCAGAGATCAAGAGTTTTTTTTTTTTCTTCTTTGGAACATAGTTGGAGTGGTGGTTTTTTCTTGTTTTTTTGTTTGTTTGTTTTTAATTCAAAATTAGATATTACTTTGGGTGATGAAATATAATGAAAAGTGTTAACTTTTTTTCCTTATTTTCAAGATTTATTAAAATGCCCTTTCAAAAAAAACTCAGATTATGTTTGAGAGATTCAATACCAATAATTCATGTATTGCAGGTCAGTCTTTACACTGCTATAAAAGATATGTTTTCCATGAATATTCCATAATTTTTTATTTTTCTATTGTACACTTACATTGTTTGTTGTCATTTTAAAATTTAAATTCAGTTAATTAACATGGTGTATTATTAGTTTCAGAGGTAGAGGTCAGTGACTCATCCAACATATATAATACCAAGTGCTTATTACATCATGTGCCTTCCTTAACACCCAATTATGCCATCCCATCACCTCCCATCCTCCAGCGAACTCTCATTTTGTTTCCTATGATTAAGACTCTCTTCTAGCTTATCTCCCTCCCTGATTTCATCTTAATTTTTCCCTTCCCTCTCCTATGATCCTCTGTTTTGTTTCTTAAATTCCACATATGAGTGAGATCATATGACACTTGTCTTTCTCTGACTGACTTATTTTGCTTAGCATAATGAATGCCCTTTAGTTCCATTTACATCATTATAAATGGCAAGATTTCATTTTTTGATGGCTGAGTAGTAGTCCATTTTTTTTTCATTCTTTTTTTTTTTAATTGTGTTATGTTAGTCACCATAAAGTACATCATTAGTTTTTGACGCAGTGTTCCAAGATTCATTGTCCATTCTATATAGATACCATATCCTATTTATCCATTCATCTGTCAATGGACATTTGGGCTCTTTCCATAGTTTGGCTATTGTGCACATTGCTGCTTCAATAAATATTGCTTCAATAAATATTGAAGTGCAGGTGCCCCTTCATATCACTACATCTGTATCTTTGGGGTAAGTACCTAGTAGTGTAGTTGCTGGGTCATAGGGTAGATCTATTTTCAACTTTTTGAGGAACCTCCATACTATTCTCCAGAGTGGCTATACCAGCTTGCATCCCTACCAGCAGTGTAAGAGGCCTCCCCTTTCTCCGCATCCTGGACAACATCAGTCATTTCCTGACTTGTTAATTTTAGCCATTCTACCAGTGTGAGGGTGGTATCTCATTGTGGTTTTGATTTGTATTTCCCTGATGATGAGTGATGTTGAGCATCTTTTCACGTGTCTGTTGGACATTTGAATGTCTTCTTTGGAGAAATGCCTATTAATGTCTTCTGCCCATTTCTTTTTTTTTTTTTTTTAAGATTTTATTTATTTATTTGACAGAGAGAGAGAGATCACAAGTAGGCAGAGAGGCAGACAGAGAGGAGGAAGCAGGCTCACCGCTGATTCTGCCCATTTCTTAACTGGATTATTTGTTCTTTGGGTGTTGAGTTTGCTAAGTTCTTTATAGATTTTGGATACTAGCCCTTTATCTGATCTGTCTTTTGCATTTATCTTCTCCCATTCCATAGGTTGCCTTTTGGTTTTGTCAACTGTTTTCTTTGCTGTACAGAAGCTTTTTATCTTAATAAAGTCCCAAAAGTTCATTTTTGCTTTTGTTTCCCTTGCCTTTGGAGAGGTGACTAGCAAGAAGTTGCTGCAGCCAAGGTCGAAGAGGTTGCTACCTGTGTTCTTTAGGATTTTTAATGGATTCCTGTCTCACATTTAGGTCTTTCATCCATTTTGAGTCTATTTTTGTGTATGGTTTAAAGAAATGGTCCAGTTTCATTCTTCTGCATGTGGCTTTCCAATTTTCCCAGCACCATTTGTTGAAGAGACTGTCTTTTTTCCATTGGACATTCTTTCCTGCTTTGTTGAAGATGAGTTGACCGTAGAGTTGAGGGTCCATTTCTGGGTTATCTATTCTTTCCAATGACCTATGTGTCTGCTTTTGTGCCAATATCATACTATCTTGATGACTATAACTTTATAATAGAGGTTGAAGTGGAATTGTGATGCCGCCAGCTTTGGTTTTCTTTTTCAGTGTTCCTTTGGCCATTTGGGGTCTTTTCTGGTTCCATACAAATTTTAGGATTATTTGTTCCAGCTCTGTGAAAAATGTTGATGGTATTTTGATAGGGATTGCTTTGGATGTATACATTCTTCTAGGTAGGATAGACATTTTAACAATATTTTTTCTTCCAATCCATGAACATGGTATGTTTTTCCATTTCTTTGAGTCTTCCTCAATTTCTTTCATGACATTTCTATGGTTTTCTTAGTATAGATCCTTTGCCTCTTTGGTTTATTCCTACGTATCTTATGGTTTTTGGTGCAATTTTAAATGGGATTGACTCTTTAATTCTCTTTCTTCTGTCTCATTGTTAGTGTATAGAAATACAACTGATTTCTGTGCTTTGGTTTTATATCTTGCCACTTTGCTGAATTCCTATATGAGTTCTAGCAATTTTGGGGATGGAGTCTAGGGTTTTCCACATAGAGTATCATGTCATATGCAGAGTCAGAGTTTGACTTCTTTGCCATGTCAGAAGCCTTTTATTTCTTTTTGTTGTCTGATTGCTGAGGCTAGAACTTCTAGTACTATGTTGAACAGCAGTGGTGAGAGTGGACATCCCAAATGTGTTCCTGACCTTAAGGGAAAGGCTCTCAGTTTTTCCCCGTTTAGGATGATATTCACTGTGGGCTTTTCATAGATGGCTTTTATGATATTTAGTATGTTGCCACCATCTCTACACTGTGAAGAGTTTTAATCAAGAATGGATATTGTATTTATTCAAATGCTTTTTCTGCCTCTATTGAGAGGCTCATATGGTTCCTGTCCTTTCTTTTATTAATGTAGTGTATCACGTTGATTGATTTGTGGGACGTTGAACCAACTTGCAGCCCAGGAATAAATTCCACTTGGTTGTGGTGAATGATTCTTTTATTTTTTTAAAGATTTTGTTTATTTATTTTTGCAAGAGAGAGAGAGAGAGTACACATGAGAGAGAGCATGAGCTGGGGAAGAGGCAGATAGAGAACGAGAGGCAGACTCCCCGTTGGGCAGGGAACCCAACGTGGGGCTCAATCCCAGCTTCCTGGGATCATTAGCTGAGCTGAAGGCAGACACTTAACCTGCTGAGCCACCCAGATACCCCGGAATGATCCTTTTAATGTACTGTTGGATCCTATTGGCTAGTATCTTGGTGAGAATTTTGGCATCCATGTTCATCAGGGATATTGGTCTGTAATTCTCCTTTTTGGTGGACTCTTTGTCTGGTTTTAGGATCAAGGTTGCCGGCCTCATAGAAATAGTTTGGAAGTTTTCCTTCCATTGCTGTTTTTTGAAACAACTTCAGAAGAGTAAGTATTTTTCTTTAAAAGTTTGGTAGAATTCCCCAGGGAAACCATCCAGCCCTGGACTCCTGTTTGTTGGGAGATTTTTGATTATTGCTTCAGTTTCCTTGCTGGTTATGGGTCTGTTCAGGTTTTCTATTTCTTACTGTTTCAGTTTTGGTAGTTTATACATTTAGGAATACATCTGTTTCTTCCGGAATGCCCAATTTGTTGTCATATAGTTGCTCATAATATGTTCTTATAATTGTTTGTATTTCTTTGGTGTTGGTTGTGATCTCTTCTCTTCCATTCATGATTTTATTAATTTGGGTCTTTTTTCTTTTTGATAAGTCTGGCCAGGGGCTTATTGATCCTACTAATTCTTTCAAAGTACCAGCTCCTAGTTTTGTTGCTCTGTCCTACTATTCTTTTGGTTTCTATTTCATTGATTTCTACTCTAATCTTTATTAATTCTCTTCTCCTGTTGGGTTTAGGCTTTATTTGCTGTTATTTCTCCAGCTCTTTAATTGTAAGGTTAGGTTGTGTTTTGAGACCTTTCTTGTTTCTTGAGAAGGGCTTGTATTGCTATATATTTCTCTTAGGACAGCCTTTGCTGCATCCCGAAGGTTTTAAACAGTAGTGTTTTCATTTTCATTTATTTCCATGAATTTTTTGAATTCTTCAATCCTGATTGACCCATTCATTCTTTAGTAGGATGCTCTTTAACCTCTGTGTATTTGAATTCTTTCTAAATTTCCTCTTGTAATTGAGTTCAAGTTTCAAAGCATTATGGTCTGAAAATATGCAGAGAATAATCCCAGTCTTTTGGTACCTGTTGAGACCTGATTTGTGACCCAGGATGTGATCTTTTCTGGAGAATGTTCCATGTGCACTCAAGAAGAATGTGTAAGTTGTTGCTTTAGGATGGAATGTTCTGAATATATCTGTGAATCCACCTGTTCCAGTGTGTCATTCAAAGCCCTTGTTTCCTTGTTGATCTTCTGCTTAAATAATCTGTCCATTGCAATGAGTGGGCTTTTGAAGTCCCCTAATATTATTGTATTATTATCAATGTGTTTCTTTAATTTTGTTATTGGTTTTTGTAATTAGCTGCTCTCAAGTTAGTAGCATAAATATTTATATAATTGTTAGATATTCTTGTTGTATAGATCCTTTAATTATGATATAGTATCTTTCCTCAGAACGTTTTTATTTTATTTCCTTGGCGCATCATTGTCAAAATTATTATTTAAGAAACTTCATATGTTTATCTTTGAGGCTTGTTTAATGCTAACTGGCAATGGAGATTTCTTTGGGTTTTAGTGTATTACTTTGTTGATGCTTTGCTTCAGTATTTCACAGAATCCATTCTGTCCTCAGGGGTTTGTAATTAGGAATCTTTCAGGTATTTTGAAGTTTTGAAGTATTTTGATGTAACATAGATATCCTTAAAATTCTTACAAATCAGTACAAGTAGTTGGAAGTCTCCATGGTGTATAGGATTAAGTATTTTAGTATACTATAAAACATGCATGCCAGATGATGATGTTAAAATAATTATTAATGAAACTGAAATGATGTTCTGCCTTATGTTTGTGTTTATTAGATGTGAAGACATGGTGGATGTGCGAAGGTTAAAGATGCTTCAAATGGTGCAGTTGTTTAAATGTGAAGAGGATGCTGCCCAGGTAAAAGATCAGTCAGGCACATGATGTAGTTGTCTTCTCTTAAAAGATTGATTTCACCTGTTAAAAAAGTGTACTTTTTATGGTCCTAAGAAAGTAAATGTGTTAAGTCAAATTCTAGTTTATCTTATTAAAATAACAAAGTGTTTTTTAATTTCCAGTTATTTTACTGGTCTCATATGACTTATCTTCTTAATGAACTCCTCTCTTAAGTGAGAAATTGGGATTATTTATTATTTATTATTATTGACTTGTTAGTTACATGCTAAGATTAAGGCTGGTTTAGCACATGGCTTTTTTAACTTGCAAGAGGGTTTTTCCACTAGGAAAACTATATGCTGTCTTTGTGTAATTAGCATCAGAGAACATCATTGCAGCTTGACCTAGAGGAACTTTATGATTTTAAGTAACAACATAATCTGTAATGAGATTCCAGTAAGATCCATATTACATAAACACACTATCTTTTTTTTTTTAATTTAAATTCAGTTAATTAATATATAGTATATTATTAGTTTCAGAGGTAGAGTTCAGTGATTCATCAGTCTTCTGTAATACCAGTGCTTGGACATTAAGGAAAACACACAATCTATTAATATGAATCATGTGCTATTTTTAAAAAGTGCTTCTCTTTAATATATCTTGTCCTTAGATTTTAAAAATTTTGAGGGGGTGGAAAGATCATTAATTCATGTAGCTTTCTTAAATGAAATAAGCTATTAAGGACTTGGGTTATAACTAATAGATTAATTAATCACATGGTAGTAATTTTTCTTTTGATAAACATGTTGTTTTGATATAATAAGAGTTATGGATCCAGCGTCACTCTTCTTTATTTTTTTATTTAGGCGGTAGAATGGCTAAGCGAACTTCTGGATGCCCTGCTTAAGACCCACATCAGATTGGGTGATGATGCTCAGGAAACGAAAGTTTTACTAGAAAAGCATAGAAAATTTGTTGATGTTGCACAGGTGCAGAACTGGTTATCTTCCTTTTCTACAAGCTCAGTGTTTGAATAGCTTTCTGCATGATTATAATGTAACTTAACCCTCCAAGCCCAAGAAGGTTAGTTATATTATTCCAGAAATATCACAGAACTAAGAAAATGTCAGCTGGTGCATCAAAAGCAGGCTGCATAAACTTGAGAGGGTTTATGTTTTCCTGAATACAGGTTCTGTATTCTCCCTCTGATTTGTTTTAGATTATGCCATTTTTTAGGCAATCCATCTGTTCACTCACGAAAGTGAGTAAGAAATAGAGGAGTTAATAGCGGTATAGTAGAAACCCCAGTTTCTCTATTTCACCAGTGTTAGTATAACAATGCAGATTTTGTGTGTGTGTTAAAAGTATCTTTATTTATTTTCCCTAATAATTGAGTTTTCTGTATGGGATATAAAGTGCCCTATGAAGAGCCCATCTTTACCCATTTGTTTTGGTTAATGAGATCAGCCATTATTTTTGGATTGTGGAATTGATAAGAATGAGATGGGGAAAACAGAAGAAGAGAGCAAAAGCTAACAAGAAAGAAACTTACTAAAAATTCAAAGTGTTGTCTTCCCATCCTTTTTTATGCCTGCAGTTAATTTGTAGTAGTAAGTGTCAGTGGAGTCATTCAGTACTGATTCCCAGTAGTGTTATTATTTGCAACCACAGTCCTTCCTGCACACTTTCCTGTCTCTCTTTTCAGAATTCTTATACTATAATTTCACGTTTACTTTTTCTTTTTTAGAGCACTTATGACTACGGCAGACAGTTGCTACAGGCCACGGTGGTGTTGTGTCAGTCTCTGCGCTGCACATCTCGGTCATCTGGAGACACACTTCCTCGACTGAACAGAGTATGGAAACAATTTACAATAGCATCTGAAGAGAGAGTGCATAGGCTGGAAATGGCTATTGCATTTCACTCAAATGCTGAAAAGGTTCGCTTTTTTAAAAATTGTAGTCTCGAAAGTAATACTTACTTTGTATGTTTAAAATGCATTAATTGTAATATTATAATTATGTGATTAGCCTTTGTGTTTTTTCCACCTTATTTTAATCCCATTGTTTAAAGTTTTAGATATAATATATTGTCTTAGAGAGTTCAAATCAAATTCTTGTAGTATAATCTATACCAATGCTGGCTTACTGTGGTTTGAGAAATCCAAAACCATCTAAGAGTCTTCTCTCAACAGTGCTTCTCTTCTTACCAAATCTGACCCCCAAAATGAGCTATCTTTAGGGTGTCACAACTCCCATTGCTTTCATTATGCAAGGAAAGGACATTTTGCCTCAGCAACTACAACTAATTGTCATAAATTTTTTAAAAGGGCACTTTGTAATTTTATAAGGTTTAAAGTATAGACTACTCAGCCAAAAATAATGAGAATAAAGATAAAAATAAAACCTCTTTTTCATTTGTTATCTTTAAAGATTCATTCTAGAATTTATTATTTCATGAATTTATTAGTCCTGGAAACCAGAAATGCAATATGTAGTGTTACTTGGGCAGATTTTCATTAGAGCCCTTCTCGTAACTGCACAGAGAAACTTCATAGCACTCAACCCTTACATCTCCACTCTGAAGAGGAGCTTTGTTATGTAGTTAACTTTGTTTTGATCTCTCACAATGGAAGTTTATGTGTAGGGGATGTTCAGTACAATATGAAATGTGAGAAACTGAAGGCGTAAATGTGATATAGCCTAGTCTGTAGAACAGAAGAGATGTGACCAGGAATTCAGGAATTGCGCAGTGTTCTACTGTACCTCTGTTGGGAAGTGTTTATAGTTAACTCTTGCTGAGCTGGTCACAGAACTCCACAGGTCAGTGTTTTGGTTTAAAATAGGCCTAACAATAATGAAGGTGAAAGTATATAAATGGCTTCACCTATTTATCTACTAATTGTTTTATTTTTTTAAAAAGATTTTATTTATTTATTAGAGAGAGAGAATGCACACAAGCTGGGGGAGGGGCAAAGGGAGAGGGAGAAGCAGACTCCCCGCTGAGCAGGGAGCCTGATGCAGGGCTTGAGCCGAAGGCACACGCTTAACAACCTGAGCCACCCAGGTGCCCCTACTGATTGTTTTAATGAAAAGTTTTTATTTAAGTATATTAACACAGAAAAGTGTACAGATCATAAATGTTTGTTGAATTCAGTCTGTTCAATGAATTTTCACAAAGTGAGCATGCCTGTGAAATCACTGCACTATTCAAACAACAGACATTCCCAGCACCTCAGAAGCTCTTTTAGTCACATTGTTCCTGCTGCCCCTGCCTCCTGTCCAAGGGTGACTACTGGCCCAATATCTAACACTACTGATACATTTTGAAAGCAGTATCTTAAAAAGTTATCTGCGGGGTGCCTGGGTGGCTCAGTGGGTTAAAACCTCTGCTTTCGGCTCAGGTCATGATCCCAGGGTCCTGGGATTGAGCCCCGCATCGGGTTCTCTGCTCAGCAGGGAGCCTGCTTCTTCCTCTCTCTCTGCCTGCCTCTCTGCCTACTTGTGATCTCTGTCTGTCAAATAAATAAATAAAATCTTTAAAAAAAAAAAAAGTTATCTGCAAGGCCACTCCGGAAAACAGTACAAGGTTCCTCAGAAAGTTAAAAAGAGAACTGCCCTTCAATCCAGCAATCCCACTATTAGGGATTTACCCAAAGAATACAATATACAAAAATACTAATTTAAAGTATACATGTACCCTGATGTTAATAACAGCGTTATCTGCAATAACCCAAGTTACAGAAGCAGCCCAAGTATTCATTCATAGATGAATAGGTTAAGAGGATGTGGAGTGTACACACAATGGAGTATCACTTAGCCGAGAATGAAATCTTGCCCTTTGCCACTACATGGATGGAACTAGAGAGGATTATGCTAAACGAAAGAATTCAGAGAAAGACACATACCATATGATTTCACTCAAGTGGAATTTAAGAAACCAAACAAATGAGGAAAGGGGAAAAAAAAGAGAGGTGAACCAAGAAAACAGACTCAACTATAGAGAACAGAGATGTTATCACAGGGGAGGTGAGTGAGCAATGGGTTAATAGGTGATTGGATTAGGGAGGGCACTTGTGAGCACCAGGTGTTGTGTGTAAGTGATGAACCACTGTATTGTACACTTGAAACTAATAACATTCTATGTTAATTGAATGGAATTTCAGTAAAAACTTAAAATGTATCTGCAAGGACATGAAGATCTAGACTTCTTTATGAGGCCATATAAGAATGTAAATGGTTGAGAGATTTTTTTGCATAGAATATTCTCTTCCATTGCCTTTATTATACTTAAAGCAAGCACAATTTAAGGTTCTTTACTACTCAAACCTTTGTAAAGCTTTTTGTTATCAGGTATAATTTTCTTCTTGACTGTATTTTATTTTATACTGGTAAGCATAAATATAACTATAAACAACTTGTATAGTATAATGACTGCAAAGATTTTTTTTTTTAAAGATTTTTTTTTTAAATTTTATTTTTTATAAACATATATTTTTATCCCCAGGGGTACAGGTCTGTGAATCGCCAGGTTTACACACTTCACAGCACTCACCATAGCACATACCCTCCCCAATGTCCATAATCCCCCCCCCCCAACCCCCTCCCCCCATTAACCCTCAGTTTGTTTTGTGAGATTAAGAGTCACTTATGGTTTGTCTCCCTCCCAAAGATATTTTAAGTTGAATCTAGGATTTTATATAAAGTTATTTATGAGTAGTGCTGAAATAAACAGATTATATTAAGTATAATGCAAAAACAATTGCAAAAATAAATACTTCTTTTTCTTCTCTCTTCCCCACATTTTGCAGTTTTTTCTTATAATGTAGTGTATATTTTGGACTTACAACACATCTCAGTTTGGACTAGCCACTGTTCAAGTGTTCACTAGGCTTTTTGCTAATGGATTGACTAGTGTGGATCAGTACCTATAGACTTAGCTATTATAAATTATAGCAGTTTCTTCCTTCTTCTCCTCCCCTTGTTAAATTTAAATGTTAATAGTTATGGAAAATAGTATTTTATCAAGAACTGTAGAACTTCCTGTATTTGAATCATAACCTTACCAGTTTATATCAGGTAAGTCAGCAGATCAGTTTTTAAAATAACTGTGCCTATGTAGGTCATCCCATCAGTTATTTGTAGTGTAAGCATATGTTGTTTTGGATTTATATTTTCCTCTCATTTTCGAAGTCTGTAAGCTATTTGAGGTCACAATCTGTATTTCAGTCACATCCAAAGCTGCTAAATAAACATTTAGTACAATAAGGAATGAATGAAGGGTATTTCTCAAGCACAGTTTAAACTTACTTTCCGAATAATAGTCTAGTATTATTTTTTTCTTAGAAGTCACTATAGACTTTTTTTACTCCAATTATTTATTATGATTAAGGATTATGTGTTTCATTTTATTTGAATTTTTTAAGCCAACTTTGCTAGTAATCAGTCTTGCGCAATGGTGGTGTACATGGGGATGCTAAGAATGAAACAAAAACAGCTTCAATCTACTGAA
Organism: Enhydra lutris kenyoni; assembly: GCF_002288905.1. Classification (NCBI taxonomy): domain Eukaryota; kingdom Metazoa; phylum Chordata; class Mammalia; order Carnivora; family Mustelidae; genus Enhydra; species Enhydra lutris. The sequence continues at coordinate 75,054,316 of NW_019154085.1, read as the reverse complement.
TTCACATGAGCTTGATTGCCTTTCTCTATCTCTTGATCGAGGTTGCCATTTTACTTGTTACAGATTTTGCAAGACTGTCCAGAAGAGCCTGAAGCTATTAATGATGAGGAGCAATTTGATGAGATTGAAGCAGTTGGGAAATCACTTTTGGATAGATTAACTGTTCCTGTAGTTTATCCTGATGGGTATGATACATGTTCTTATAATTTTGTCTTTTTATTGGTGAAGTCTTAAAGTGAAATCATCAAGAGAGGAATTATCTGTTTTTTTAAAAGCCAAGTAAATTAGCTTTGGCTCATACCTTCTGTTTCACAATAAATTGGTTTGTAATGAAAAGAAATATAAACTTAGCTCTTAGCAACAGTAGCAGTTGGTACTCGACACTATCAAATGTGGTGCTTCTTGACAGCTTATTGCAGAAGGCTGATAACCTGGGTTCTAGCCACAGCCCTGATGAGAGGGAGTAGGATGCCTCTGGGCAGCGTCTGGCGCAGGGAAGGGGAGTGCAGGGCCGTAATGTTCAGTTAGCTGATAATATATTAAACACCAAGTTAAACGCTTCACTTCGTTATTTTTGACCAAACAGTACTAGACCAGTATGGTTAGTCCTGATTTACAGATGTAGAAACCTGAAGCTTAGAAAAATTAAGTGAGGTGCTCAGGATTTCACAGCTTCTAAGTAGAATTGGAATACAGTCTCATGTTGGTCCAACTCTGAACACATTCTCTTTTCTCTATGCTATATGGAATCTGAATTTCTTCACTTGTAAAATGATGGGGTCCTGCTTCCCACATTGCTTTGCATTTTGAAAGTTAATAAAAGAAAGAAGTGATCTCATGTAAATAAATGGGCCATTAAATGAATCTGAAGGAGCTTCATCCCTGAGGTTCTTGACCTCAGTGAAAATAATTTAGAGGTAATCCAGAGGATATTTACTTCAAATGACAGAGCAACCACATCATTGAATGTATTTATCTTTACTCTGTAGTGTAGAGTAATTGATAGGATTGTGAACTTTGGAATCAGATTTCATGGGTTTAAATTTGAGCTCCGCCACTTACTAGCTGTAACACCTTGGGGAAGCCACTCAGCCTTTCTGTGCCTCAATTCCGTCATCTAAAAATTAGGGATATATTATTCATACCTTTTCAGGTTACAGGGGCAAGGGAATTACATGAGCTAAATGTATATAAATTACTTACAATGAATCTGGCACAGGGGCTCCTGGATGGCTCATTCAACTGAGTGTCTTACTCTTCGTTTCAGCCAGGTCATGATTTCAGGGGTTGTGGGATCCAGCCCAGAGTCTGTGCTGGGCACACAGCTTGTTTGAGATATTCTCTCCCCCACTTTCCCTTCCCCTGCTTGCATGCTCTCTCTATAATAAATAAAATCTTCAAAAAAAAAAAAAAAAAGAAAAAAACAACAAAAAAACCCCAAATCTGACACATAGTAAGTGCCACTACTACTGTGTCATGAACTTCAAGTGATTATTTGAAATTGATTTTGGGAGGATACAATTTTATTCCCTTGAAAGCATATAATTCATAGTCTATATTTAGATAATCTTTGGTCATAGCCAAAATTAAACCATCAGAAGTAGCCTAAATTTGTATTAGATATCTGCAATGCAGTGTAAAAGAATAAAATCTAAAAATTTATAAATTTAGCTTGCAACAGTATTGAAGGGATACCTTCTGGTTATTCCATTCCAGGGAGTCCCCATCCCCATTTCTGTGCTTCACAACTGGTTGTTAACACTATCTCTCTTCTACTCAGGTCAGCCTGGGAGCCTTTATAACTAGGATTTTTGCTTGGCCTTCTCCTCCTCCTCCTGTGTTCTACAAATAGTCTATAGCATTTCCTCATGTTTTTAAGATTGAGGAATAAGTTAGTACTGTGTATTCACATTTCACAACCACCACCTTTAATATTTGAAATTGTTAATCTGTCATAAAAATGGATAACTTGTTGACACTGTATAGTTTGTTTGACAGTAAGCGTATTCAGATGTATCTTTCGTAACACTGTCCTGGAAAAATAAAAGAAATTAGATGGTCTGTCTGGATTCACTGCTTGAAGACTCCAGTTCAAATGTTGGTTTTCCCACTGTGTGATCCTAGTTAAATCATTTAATTTTCTAGGCCTTAGTTTTCTGATCTTAAAAAATACAGACCTTAACCAAATAATTTCTAAGAACTCTTCTAGCTCTAAAAGATTCTGTGACTCTGAATACAGTACCTTTTTAAGTAGGATAACATTAAGTGATTTTATCTTTTAAAGTCTCAAATGATCCCTTAACATTAAACAGATATTTCGCTTGCCAGCTATATTAGACATATATTAGACACACATTTGGTGTACATAGCCCTTATCCTTGAAGAACACATACAGATTTTATATTTGTATATGCATATGCACCCAAAACTGAAAGGTAGAATATCTCCAATGTTGCATTGTTTCCTTTATTGTTTCATTGTTTGGTTGCATTGTTTGATTTATTGAGATTATTATAAGTACATATGATACAACATTTAATGCCACTAGGCTTTTTCTCTCAACATGTCTTAATATATTTAATGCCATTTAAAAATATTCCTCCCACTGAATTACTATTCAAAGGTAAACAGTATGGTCTGCAAGTGAACTGTCTTATCACTTGTATAATATTTATGGTAATCTTTGCTCCCTTTTGCATTTGCTGTAGTCCATGGATTTGTATGAATCTGATTGCGGTTTTTCTGTTTGTTTTGATTTTTAGAACTGAACAATATTTTGGGAGCCCAAGTGACATGGCTTCCACTGCAGAACACATCAGAGACAGGATGAAACTGGTTAGTCTCAAAAGGCAGCAGCTGAGACATCCCGAAATCATGGCCACAGAGAGCTCATAGCTACCAGCTTCCCACAAATCTGCAGTTCATAGTCCCGCATGTTGTTGGCGTACTACAGCATATTAGCCGCAATACATTAAGATACATTTCACAGCCAGGATAAGCCTCATTTCTTTTCATTTTTCATTTCTTTCTACATGTTAACACCTTGCAACTACAAGGCATCATTACTTAACTTGCTTTGAGACCATAGACTCCAAGTATCTTAAGAGAAGGAACTGTAGACACTGCACTGAAAACTTGCTTTAAAGCTTTACCTGACCTGTCAATTTGTAGATGAACAACTGATAATAAGCGTTGAATGGTGCTAATAAGAGTTTAAGAATTCTCTATATAAAAAATGGTTGACCTTCCTCCCCAGGTGATGTAGTAAATTTAGACTGTAGTTAAATTGTTATTAGTAGACAGTGGTATATCAAAAATTTTACTTTGTAATTCTTCTTCAAAATTGATTATTTTTATTGTGTCAGTATGAAGAAAACTTTCAGATCTTTGATATATCATATTCATTAAAGGACATTTTCCTATTTGTATTGATAATGTATTAAAAGTTGTTTGTGCTTAATAAAAGGCTTCTTTTAAACATCTTATTTAATTTGGTGGCTATATCCTGTTTCCAAACATGAGTGCCTTATTTAAAAGGGCATTCTTAGGATTGTGAGGATGGTTTAATATTTGTTCTTTCATGTTGGTTGCATGTGTTTTAGCCAGGAAATTCATATGTAAGCATGTGTATATAATAAATAAGCATGTTTAATACTGAAAAATAATTGTGAAGAGCAATTTAGATCTTAACTTAAAAATAATGGAATACTATTTCTAATTGTTCTTCTCTTCAAGTTGAAAATATCCAAATTATTAACAACCCTGAAGATACTTTTGTCTTTGGGGAGGAGGGCTGGGGAAGAAGGCGTACATAATTACTTAAGTATAATCCTGTATATCAGACGAATCTTTCTGGAATGAATATAGCAATTGTTAATAAAGTTTAATTTCTCATGATGAAGCAAAATTCTGAAGCAGTCTAGGATATTGAGTGTTAGGAAATAACATGTTAGGAAATAACACTCAATATCCTACTGAATTTCAAAATTCTGAAGCAGTCTAACAAAAATTGTACAAGTCTTTTAGAGAGATAAAATGTATAAAATGTTAGTGCTTTTAAGTTTATATTAAGTTTAAATGGTAAAATACGTATTTTTGTGTTAATTTTTTTTTCAGAAAATGTTTTTGAAAAAGATTAAAAATAATTTTTTAGCTGTGATCAATACAGAATTATGCAAAGAATTGTATGCTGGTTCCTTTTTCATGTCCACAAAAATGTTTATGTATCCTCCAAAGCAAAAAAGTCCCTCTCGGCCTGCTGGTTTCTCCAGCCTTCTTCACTGCCAGACCTCTTGGAGAAATCCGTATCATTCCCTCTACATCCTCATCACTCACTCTTCAGCACCTTACAGTCTGGTTTTACACACTTCAGTGAAACTGTTCTCAGTGGACTCTCAGTTACAGAATTGAATGATTATTTCTTTCAGTCTGGATTACTTATCCTTCTGTCTCTGTAATATTTACACCATTGAGCAGCCTTTCCTAAATGGTGTCCCTTGAAGATGTCATCCTCTGCCATAACTTTGAGTGCAGTCACATAACTTCTACTTAAAGTGTATCTACTAAAATAGACTCTCAGATTCTGTTTTCAGAATGCTTCTGGAACGATCTCATCCTTAGGTTTCTGTGTTATCCATGTTTTGTGTTCCATATCTGGTCCAAAATTTCAGACCCCTTTGAACTACCTACTTGACATTTCAGCCTAGAGGAAGTCATCCTGTTTTTCACTTTTGTTCTCTCCGAGCAATTTGGTTAATTTTTTTCTAATCAGACATGCCAGAAAATCTGGGAGAATGCCTAATTGCTCCCTTTTTTCTTATGCTGCCACTGCTTCTGAGAACATTCTAGAAATTCCTTCTATATTTTATATCTTCTCAGTCTTTTAGGACTTAACTTCTGAGTATGAACTTTTGTGATTCTTCATTTCAGTCTTCATAATGGTGCTAACCACATGCTACAATTGTTTATTGATGCCTTTGCCTCCTACATCATTATCTCTGTTGAGGGAAGGGATTTTGTGGGATTCTCCTCTTCCCAGGCTTTTACTCATATGTAATAATTGCTCACTTCCTCTGTATGTGAATGGTCTGTTGTAGGCATTAGTAATAATCCCCTCTATATTGTAGTCTGAAGTGTGTTTTAAATATACTTCCTAAAATTATGACTGACTTATGAATTAATCCACTCATCAGGAAGTCATTTGGTATTTTAGATACTTATGTATTAGGTAATATAGATATTTAGTTACACTCAATATCCTACTGAATTTCAGAGTAGTAAGAATTTTTTATTAAGACTTTGCTAGAAAGGAACTACACTGTAAGTAATGAGACTCTTAGTTTTATCATCAACTCGACTACTTACTGTCCAGTAAGTTAATTTTTAATATGCCTTAAGCTATCCAGCCTACAGCAAGAGTAAAATAAGGCATCATCTGGAAATTTATTTGTAATTTGAGGATTTCAGATGAAACCGAATATGCTTTTGACATAATACTGTTGCTCTTCATTTGTAAATTTGCTGCTACTTTCTATATGTATATCTGTATGTATACATACAGTGATGATTAAAAACCCAACAGTGTCCTAATGTGTTGTTTTTTTTTTTTCATAGCATTTACTTAGAGTACATGTGAAGGAAGTGACAGAAGTCTGTTTGAAAGCATGAGTTCTTTGTTCATCATGAATTAATATTGGCCCACAAATGGAGAAAGAACCATCATTTGTATATGCCATTGTTGGTATATGCCACAACTTTCCACATTACTTTGGCTCATCTCAGGGAATTCTTGAAGTGTTAATTGGGCTAGTTTTGTTTTTTGTTTGTTCTGGTTTGGGGGATTTTTTTTTCTCTTGCCTTCTTACTATGTATTTGCTCCTTTATAGGCTCAGTATATAACAGTTTTGACATCTGTTCTTCTCACGTCTCGCCCGGCAGAGCTAAGATGCAAAGATGGTAACTTTATTTCAGATATAATTAACTTCATTCCCAGTCCTCATTGTTGGTGACCTTATTCTGCTAAGGTGACTCATTGATGATGGTGATGAAACTGCTCAGCCTGCCCAGCCAGGATGTTGATGGCAGGTCTAGGCTTCATTACTGTGGGGAAGATTGAATACTACTATCACTTTGTAGGCATTTAAATTGGCCAGTGCTCCTAGTGTTAGCTAGTTAACTAGTATTAACTAGTGTTAACTAGTATTAATGTGTCGTTTCATTACCCTGTCAGTTGAAATATGGGGTGTGCTGTTGAGTTCGTTGTTATTGTTGGTGGCATACTCTTAAGGTGAACATGACGATTACATTCTGATAGTGGTGAGCTAACCATACTCTCTGTTGTAAACCTCTTGTAACTAACAGCACGACTGTGAGATTAGCTGAACGGAACTCACTGTACAGTCTACAGTCAGAGAACTCAGAATTCTCTACTGTATTGTAATGTTCTTTGCCAGAGAGATTGGATATTGCTGTGTTACTCTTCCTATCCTATGGTTCCTAAGAACTAAACATGCTCTGGTTGTGAAAGTCCTCCACATCTTAAGTTTACTGAAAATGGCATGGGAAACTAACATAAGTATCATCAGTGACAAGTTACATGGTTGAGGTATCTTTGGTTAAACCCCCAAAGGAAGAATTCCCTAATTAAGGAGATAGGCTAGAACATACCTAGCCAATTAACCCAATTAGTAGACTTAGCACTGTTAACTTTCAGTTCTGAAAATAAAAATCTTCAGTTAGAAGTGGAAATACACTTCTGCTGTGGAGGGCAACAAATACCTTGATAAGGCAAAATTAAGTATTGATTTAACATCTGACATTACGTGGCTTTAGTGTGTGCTATGGAAACATCTATGTTTAGCTAAGAAGCATAAGTAATGGCAAACATATTAAAGATCATAAAAAAGCCAAAGTAAGAACTGTAGTGAATATAATGGAATGAGTTTGGAGTTCGAATATCTGGCTCAAAATCTGGCTTTGCCATTTACTGACCTTTGTAAAAATGGCTAAACTTCTCTGGGTCTGTAAATATAATCATATTAAAAAAATAAGTAGAAAACTACAATATTATCCAAAGTGGAAGGAATTATTAATATAATTATCTTCTCAGAATAGAAAATAGAGCATCTTTAATGTTGCTCTTATCTCTGATGACAAGCATGGGGTCATGAGGGAAATGGCACTATGCTCACCTCTCTGAGCGCCATTTCCCTTACATTCAGAATTACGTACTGGAAATACTAAGGGTGGAGTCGATGAGCTCATCAGTAAGTAACAAGACTTTTAAATCTGACAGATTTAACTCTTTTATGGCAGGATGATAGACCAGCGAAAGTGAAGACAAGTGAGGAGTATCATCTACTTTGAGGGTGACAGGACATGACACAGTGACATTAATAAATAAGTAAGTAAAAATCATACTCAGTGGATTTCAGAGAGTCAACACCAGCCAGTGGAAACAACAAAAGCACAAAGCTGTTAAAAAAGTATCCTAATAATCAACAAGCATGGCTTGAAACCACCATTACTACTGTTATGGTTAGAAAAGAGCAATCTTGATAAACTTGAGCCGTGATAATGAAAAAGACTGGTCCTGTCGTCGACTGCTAGAACTAAGGATGCTCCATGAAATAGCATAAATGCAGGGGAAGGTTTTAAGACTAAAAACATTCGTAGATATGATCCTGAATAACATGACTGCAGTATTTTGAAGCAAACTTGAAAGCTTGACAGCGCTAGTCCATGTGCTTCAAGAAAAGCAGAGCCTGTACTAGAACATGAAGCACTTAGAGATCGAAGGAAAGTGAGAACTGTGACTAAACATTTTGAAAGCAATGAGTAAATTTTTTAAAGAACCAAGATTATTTGATTATTTTTGTTAGAGAACCCTTAGGCTGTGTGTGTGTGTGTGTGTGTGTGTGTGTGTGTACACCTTATACAGTTCTATAGAAATTCTTAGCAAACACCTAAAGATAGATAGCAGCCACTAAATAATAAGCACAGTATTGTTAATGGATTTTAAGTCAGGCATGTGGAAAACTACTTCTGACAAAAGGCTAATGAAGTCTGGAGCCAATCTTAGTGAATCTCAAGGAGTAGCCTTAGAAATATTTATAAGTTTCATGCCATCACTTCAGGGCACCCCCAAATGAGTCCCTCCTTTGAGAGGATAATTCAGATGTCCTTCCACTCAAAACATAGGGGCCTGTCTGTATGACCAAACCTTACACTGTGTTTTGATTCTACACATCTTTTATTATAGTTGCCGTAGTTCTTTTTTAGTTTAGAAGTCAGGTAAACATTTCTGTACTAGATTTTTCTCTTAATGTTTCTTCACCTTAACTCTTAACTTTAGTCTACACAGCCAACAAATTTATTGAATATATAAATATATAAATATATATTCAACATATATATATATATATTGAAAGTGTAAGGGGATCAAAATGTAACTGACAGTTTTGAGCCAGTATAGATTTGAGAGCTGACTTGTCACCTCACACTCAGGAATATCTAAAACAAGCTCTTAAATTTCTAAATTAACACTGATTGGAAGAATTTGATGATTATTTTGCCATGAGATCAATAATGTAATTCTCAGTGGCATTACTTGGTAAGTGTTGCACCGTGGAATTTTTCTTCCAACATTTTATGAAAACTTGCAAACATACAAAAAAGTTAAAATTTTATAGTGTATCAGCCACCCGTACGCTAGTTAGCATTAACTATATTTGCATTATCATCTCCATCCAACAGTTCATCCAAGTGCAGGCATCTTCACTCTTCCTACTAATAACTTCAGCATACATATCATTAACTCTAGAGCTCAGTATGTGCTTAACCACTTTTTTTTTTTATGTAAAATTAGCATACAATGAAGTGCATAAATCTTAAGTGTGCATCTCTTAGTTTTGGAAAATGTATACAGTGCTATCAAAATATATAATCAGAAAATTCCCCTTTGACCCTTTCTAGTCAATCCTTGACCCCACTCCACCCTCCCAAAGGCAACCACTGTTCTTTGTCTACCACAAATCAAATTTCTCTCTTCTAGATCTTTATGTAAATAGGGCCACACAGCATGTACTCTTTCTAGAAGCATCTTCACTTACCATGGTTTGAAAATATATCCACATTGTTAGGTGTTTCAGTAGTTCATTACTTTTTATTGCTGAGTAGTATTCCATTGTATGACTATATTGCAATTTACCCATTTTTCTATTTATGAATACCTGGGCTGTTTCCAGCATTAGTAGTTATAAATAAAGCTGCTATGATTATTCTTAATGTAAGTCTTATGTAAAGATAGGCTTTTGTTTCTCTTGGGTGAGTACCTAGGATTAGAGTTTCTGTGTCATAGGGTAGTTTTAAAAGAAACTGCTATACTTTTTCCAATGTGGTTATACTGTGTCCTGGATTTTCACTATATTTTGGATGTGTAGAAAGGTGTAAACTATTTTTATGATTCATATTTGAAATATTAGAAGTGGGTTTGTGATAGAAATGGCATTAACACTTGGCAGTTGGTGTTCTTTGAGGAAAGAAATACCTGTCTGCCCTAAACAGCACCCAACAGGTTCCTATACCTGAAATTTTAGCATTAGTTTCACTTCTTGAAGGATTAAAGCATTTCCCAAGCATGGTGATATCTTAGCTAGAAGAAACAGCACTGGTTTATTTTACTAACTTTTGCCACCCGTTTTCAGTAGGTGAAGTAAGACCAATTAAACAAAAGATTACTTCTGTTCAATTGGGGTAGAAGGGGTCTAAAAAATGTGTGCTACTAGTCTGTCCTGAGTACAGCAATGTGAGAGAGCGCCATCTGGATGGGAAAGGCCCCCAACTAGTGGTCAAGAAACCAGAAAACGGGGTGGGAAGAATTCTACCTCACAGTTGTGATAGGGGATAGCTATGTTTTTGCAGGACATTTTAGCCTTTACAAATCATATTTCCTGTGTTGTCTTTTTGTTTAGTACCACCTAGTTATAGTTATTTCACACCCCAGTGACTTTCTTATTCACTGTGTTTTACCCTTCCTGCCTGTTATATTACATATAGCAATTACTTGTATAAGCCTGTGAAATTATGATCATATGTATGTTTCTAATGCTTATGTTCAAAGATACTTATGTATGGTTTATCCAATCTTTCCTATTCAATTTTTAAGGGCTGGGATATTTGGCCTCTATTGTAAATCCCTATAATGTTCCACACATTGTAAATGCAATAAAGATGTTAAAAACTATTAATAATGGCAGCATATTTTGATATGTATTTCTTTGATATGTTATCACTTTGGACAATAATTTTGGTTTCTGTTAATAAAGATCGTTCATAAAATCTAGGGAGAATTAACTTATATTGGTTTCTATAACATAATCTGATGAGTTCTGTATCTTTGAATCTATTTGAATTATGTTCTCTAAAGCTTTAAATTTATTCTAACATTGTTTTCTAAAATAATTAAAACAAAATGTGACCTCTTTATTCTGAAATCTGGAGTCCTAGAAGACAGAGGCTAAATACCCCTTCCCTTGTGCTTCTCATTCTCTGTCAACAGCCCCTCATCCCACCCACAGGTTTGGCACAGAAATTCAGGGTTTCCTTTAAATCCTACATTGTGTGAAATTGTTAGGTTCTTACCACAATAGGTAGTGGTTAAATTCCTCTTTTCCCGACCAAGAAGTCCATTATTAAGACTTAAAAGGTGAATATGTATTTGGACTGGGGAAAGCATATTGGAACAAATTTAGCTATATTTAAAATAACAAAATTAATCATACTATGCTATAAATAATAGCAGCTCCAGAATGGCTTCCAGGAATTTAGAATTGGAAATTGCCAAAGTTTGGAAATTGGTGAGCCTTGTATCTTGTCCAAAGAAGTTAAGTACATTTGGGTGACCGTTCAACATATGATCAAAATATGTATATAAAAAAGAATGTACCTTTATTTTCAATATTTTCATTTTATTAGTTGCACTATTCACCCACATCTTTAGATTTCCCATTAGAGACTTAGTGTATCCACAAAGCTATTCCATCTAATGTGTAAAGTCTACCCAAAAGTATTCTGATAATCATAAACCCTTTTTAAAAAATATATATATTTGACACAGAACAAGCAGGGAGAGTAGCAAAGGGAGAAACAGTCTCTCCACTATGCAGGGAGCCTAATACCAGGCTCAATCTCAGAACCTGGGATCATGACCCGAACTGAAGTCCTACGCTTAACTGATTGAGCCACCCAGGTGCCCCCATAATCATAAATTCTTATGTGAAAGTCAATATGTGCACAAGAAATACCCCAGTTTTTGCCAGGTCCAAAAGGAAAAGAATTACCGTGATATAGGAGTCAAAAGGTATCTAACAACAACAACAAAAAAATAGGTGGAAAAATTGGAAAAGAAGTGAACAATAAGCATAAAAGCTCATTTGTGACCATTATTAAATAAAATGTAGTGGTTAACAAGCCATGCTCCCTTATTAAATAGCCTTGCACTACAACACATAATAGGAAGTTTACCTTCCACTTTACTTTGATTATTTAACAAAAAGGGTCTACTCTTGAAAGGATTTAGTTTTAAATGTTTATAAGAACAAAAAATTGAAAATAACCCAAATGTTTTAAAAACATACTCTGTAAGAATACTATACCATTGAAAATGTTATAGAACTTTATTTATTGAAGTTGGTAGAAGTCTACTAAAAAGATATTCATGATACATTGTTGAGTGAAAAACAGTTTTCAAAACCATAGGAATAGTATGACCCATTTTTATTTTTATTTATTTATTTATTTTAATTTTATTTTTTATAAACATATATATTTTTATCCCCAGGGGTACAGGTCTGTGAATCGCCAGGTTTACACACTTCACAGCACTCACCATAGCACGTACCCTCCCCAATGTCCATAACCCCACCCCCCCAACCCCTCTCCCCCCAGCAAGCCTCAGTTTGTTTTGTGAGATTAAGAGTCACTTATGGTTTGTCTCCCTCCCAATCCCATCTTGTTTCATTTACTCTTCTCCTACTCCCTTAACCCCCCATGTTGCAGCTCCTCTCCCTCATATCAGGGAGATCATATGACAGTTGTCTTTCTCCGATTGACTTATTTCGCTAAGCATGATACCCTCTAGTTCCATCCACGTCGCAAATGGCAAGATTTCATTTCTTTTGATGGCTGCATAGTATTCCATTGTGTATATACACTACATCTTCTTTATCCATTCATCTGTTGATGGACATCTAGGTTCTTTCCATAGTTTGGCTATTGTAGACATTGCTGCTATAAACATTCGGGTGCACGTGCCCCTTCGGATCACTACGTTTGTATCTTTAGGGTAAATACCCAGTAGTGCAATTGCTGGGTCATAGGGTAGTCCTATTTTCAACATTTTGAGGAACCTCCATGCTGTTTTCCAGAGTGGTTGCACCAGCTTGCATTCCCACCAAGAGTGTAGGAGGGTTCCCCTTTCTCCACATCCTCGCCAGCATCTGTATGACCCATTTTTAAAGATAAAACTAGCTATTTGCAGAACTTTAGTAAGTTACCTTTGAGATACAGAATTAATAGATCATTGTAATTTTCTTATGTTTGTTTTATTTTCTAAATTTTCTATTAAAATTGGTGTTTTAAAAACACTTGTAAGTATAAAATGCCTACCAAGTATATTCTTATCCTGAAATACCTGTTGCAACAAGAATTCTCAAGGTGAAATAATATATAAGAAAATCTGGGGCAATACAATTTTAAAAGTATAAATCAATGTACCTTTTTTATTTTTAAACTGTTATAGAAAGTAAATCTCAATTGAAGTCATAAATGTCTGAAATATGGAGACTCTAACATCATGGTTTAAATACCTCATGAAAACAATGTGCACTGAAATTTGCTAATATCCCTCTCTTCAGGTCTATTTCAAACATTATTTTGTGTAGGACAAAACTGCATTTTAAGAGTGGACAAGCAAAGAAGATACTCTTAATGGATAGTTCAGTTATAAATCCTTTGTTACCGATTGGTGCTAATGAAGCCATGCCTGTTTGGAAAGGTTAAATCCCTCAGTCCCAGGATGAGGGTTCCTCCAAACCCCTGAAGATAAGTAATCTTGCCAATGTCTATTCTTAGTAAAAATGAAGACTGGGGGACAACATGAATGAGTCAATAGCAACACCTAGCATTCTGTCTTTCTATCCATTTTATTGTATCTACAACACTCTCTGAATTAGACTATTAGCTCTACCAGTTGTCTACACAGTTGCAGCTATGCGGAAGTGCTGTGTTGATGGCAGGACCAGGCTTTCTTATACTCTTCTGCTCGGACTGGGAACAAATTTTCCCATCAAAAATGATGATTAAAATGCAATTTGACCCACTTTAGCTACTTGTGGGTTAAGCAAGCTACTCTGTAGGGTGACCTAGACATATAGTTAGTATTAATAATATTACTGTATGTTGCAAGTTGTAAACAATTGACTTACCTACCAATAGATTTTTAGAACATATTTCATTCAGTAGTTGGAAACTGCTTTTGTTTTTATTTTTGTTTTTAAGATTTTATTTATTTATTTGAGAGAGAGAGAGAGAGAGAGAGAGAGAGAGCAAGGGGAAGAGCAGAGACAAGCAGATTCCACACCAAGCACAGAGCCCTACATGGGGCTCAATCTCATGACCCTGAGATCATAACCTGAGCTTAAATCAAGAGCCCAGCACTTAACCAACTGAGCCACCCAGGCACCCTGAGACTGCTTTTGTCCTAAAAAAATGTTTAGAGCTGGTAAACCACAGAGATATCTCTTTGGTGCTTAGGACATGAACATAGATTTAACTTCAAGGGAGGAACATAGTTACATTGTAGACATGTAGTTTGAATTAGAATATGTGTTCTAGATCAGTAATTATCAAATCTGACTATGCCCGTAAATTAACTGGAGATGTTATTAAAATGCAAATTCTGATTCAGTAAGTTGGGTAGGAAGTGAGGTTCTGCATTTCCAATAAGTTTCCAGATGTTGATGCTAACACCAGTCTATAGACCACTTTGGATTACAAGATTCTAAGATATCTTTTATAAAAAATTTAGTATATGAACCTTTCAAAGTCATTGTCTGATCATCTTTCAAATTATCTGATTTCTGTAATTTAAATAAAATAATGCAGTGGTGGCATTTTGGGAAGTATGTTACATACTTGCGGGGCCACAGAAACCAAATATATTTATAAAATCAACAGGTTCAGGAATATAAGCACATTCCATATGTGGTTAAAGTTTAGTAAACTCACAACAGTGAAGCCTGAACTGAAATTTCCACTATCTCATGACTGAGTGATGATTGTGGTCCACTGTGCCTTTTTTTTTTTTTTCCAAGATTTTTATTTATTTATTTGACAGACAGAGATCACAAGTAGGCAGAGAGGCAGGTAGAGAGAGAGGAAGGGAAGCAGGCTCCCTGCTGAGCAGAGAGCCCATTGCGGGGCTCGATCCCAGGACCCTGAGATCATGACCTGAGCCGAAGGCAGAGGCTTTAACCCACTGAGCCAGCCAGGTGCTCCCCCACTGTGCCTTTTTGCTTTATTATTTAAAATTATGTTTCTGGGAGGCTTAGTCATTTAAACATCTGATTCTTGATTTTGACTCAGAGCCCAATGTCAGATTCTATACTGGACGTGGAGCCTTCTTAAGATTCTCTCCCTCTCCCTATGCCTATCTCTCTCTCTCTCTCCCTCTTTCAAAAAAAAATTCTTTTTAAACTTAAGAAAGAAGTACAGCTATTATATTTAAAAAGTACCCTAGGAAATAGAGAAAAATACATAAAGCAAAAACTGTCCATAATTCATCAACACAGAAAATATAGTTAATATTTGATGCATTTCATTTGTATTTTACCTAACAAGATTATATTAATATTCAACTTTATTGCCCGATTTTTATGGTCATTGTATCAAAATTTTCCCTTTATTAAATATTTTTTTCTTTAGTGTAAGCCAATGACTGTGTTAATATTCAATATGTAGATATCATAATTTAACTATTAGGCAAAACATTTCATTCAATTCCTTCTTTTTGGTCTTTCCTAATGCTGTGATAAGCAATGCTAATATGAACATCTTTGTACTTAATTGTGACAGCATCTATTCTCAAGATTGATTCCTGAAATAGGAAATATTAGATTGGAATTTATCCATATTTTAAGGCTTTTGATAGATATAACTGAATACCACATCTTCTTTATCCATTCATCTGTTGATGGACATCTAGGTTCATTCCGTAGATTGGCTACTGTGGACATTGCTGCTATAAACATTCAGGTGCACATGCCCGTTTGGATCACCACATTTGTATCTTTAGGGTAAATACCCAGGAGTGTGTTTGCTGGGTCATAGGGTAGCTCTATTTTCAACTTTTTGAGGAACCTCCATACTGTTCTCCAGAGTAGCAGCACGAGCTTACATTCCCACCAATAGTGTAGGAGGGCTCTCCTTTCTCTGCATCCTTGCTGACATCTGTCATTTCCTGACTTGTTAATTTTAGCTATTTTGACTGGCGTGAGGTGGTATCTCATGTGATTTTGATTTGTATTTCCCTGATGCCGAGTGATGTTGAGTACTTGTGTCTGTTGGCCATCTGGATGTCTTCTTTACAGAAATGTATGTTCATGTCCTCTGCTCATTTCTTGATTGGATTATTTGTTCTTTGGATGTTGAGTTTGCTAAGTTCTTTATAGATTTTGGATACTAGCCATTTATCTGATAGGTCATTTGCAAATATATATTCCCATTCCTGTCAGTTGTCTTTTGGTTTTGTTGATGTTTCCTTTGCTGTGCAAAAGATTTGATTTTGACAAAGTCCCAATAGTTCATTTTTGCCCTTGCTTCCCTTGCCTTTGGCGATGTTTCTAGGAAGAAGTTGCTGCAGCTGAGGTCAAAGAGGTTGCTGCCTGTGTTCTCCTCAAGCATTTTGATGGATTCCTGTCTCACGTTGAGGTCTTTTATCCATTTTGAGTCTATTTTTGTGTGTGGTGTAAGGAAATGGTCCAGTTTCACTCTTCTGCATGTGGCTGTCCAGTTTTCCTAACACAATTTTTTGAAGAGACTGTCTTTTTTCCATTGGACATTCTTTCCTGCTTTGTGGAAGATTAGTTGACCATAGAGTTGAGGGTCTATTTCTGGGCTGTCTATTCTGTTCCATTGATCTATGTATCTGTTTTTATGCCAGTACCATGCTGTCTTGATGATGACAGCTTTGTAATAGAGCTTGAAGTTTGGAATTGTGATGCCACCAACTTTGACTTTCTTTTACAACATTCCTCTGGCCATTCGAGGTATTTCTGATTCCATAAAAATTTTAGGATTATTTGTTCCATTTCTTTGAAAAAATTGATGGTATTTTGATAGGGATTGCATTAAATGTGTAGATTAAATGGGCATTTTCACAATATTTGTTCTTCCAATCCATGAGCATGGAATATTTTTCCATTTCTTTGTGTCTTCCTCCATTTCTTTCATGAGTACTTTATGGTTTTCTGGGTACAGATTCTTTGCATCTTTGGTTAGGTTTATTCCTGGGTATCTTATGGTTTTGAGTGCAATTGTAAGTGGGATGGACTCCATAATTTCTCTTTCTTCTCTCTTGCTGTTGGTATATAGAAACAACTGATTTCTGTGCATTGATTTTTATATCCTGACACTTGACTGAATTCCTGTATGAGTTCTAGCAGTTTTGGAGTGGAGTCTTTGGGATTTTCATGTAAAGTATCAGATCATCTGCAAAGAATGAAAGTTTGACTTCTTTGCCAATTCAGATGCTTTTATTTCTTTTTGTTGTCTGGTTGCTGAGGCTAGGCTTGTATGGCTATATACTTTCCTCTCAGGACTGCCTTTGTTGTGTTCCAAAGATTTTGAACAGTTGTGTTTTCATTTTCATTTGTTTCCATGAATTTTCTTAATTCTTTAATTTCCTGATTGATTCATTCATTCTTTAGTAGGATGCTCTTTAGCCTCCATGTATTTGAGTTCTTTCCAACTTTCCTCTTGTGGTTGAGTTCTAGTTTCAGAGCATTGTGGTCTGAAAATATGCAGGGAACGATCCCAATCTTTTGGTACTAGTTGAGACCTTATTTGTGACCCAGGATGTGATCTGTTCTGGAGAACGTTTCATGTGCACTAGAGAAGAATGTGTATTCTTTGTTTTGGGATGCAATGTTCTAAATATATCTTGACGTCCATCTGGTCCAGTGTGTCATTAATGCCTTTATTTCTTAGTTGATCTTTTGCTTAGATGATCTGTCCATGTCAGCGAGGGGGTGATAAAATACCCTACTATTATTGTATTATTGGTGATCTGTTTCTTTGATTTTTTGTTATTAATTGGTTTATATAGTTGGCTGCTCACATGTTACGGGCATAGATATTTAAAATTATTAGATCTTCTTGTTGGACAGGCCCTTTAAGTATGATATAGTGTCCTTCCTCATATCTTATTATAGTCATTGGCTTAAAATCTAATTTATCTGATGTAAGGATTGCCACCCCAGCTTTCTTTTGATGTCCATTAGCATGGTAAATTGTTTTCCACTCCCTCACTTTAAATCTGGATGGGTCCTTGGGTCTACAATCAGTTTCTTGTAGATAGCATATTGATGGGCCTTGTTTTTTTTTTATCCATTCTGATACCTGTGTCTTTTGATTGGGGTATTTAGCCCATTTACATTCAGGATAACTATTGAAAGATATCAATTTAGTGCCATTGTATTGCCTGTAAGGTGACTGTTACTGTATATTGCCTCTCTTCCTTTCTGGTCTGTTGCTTTTAGACTCTCTCTTTGCTTAGAGGACCCCTTTCAATATTTCCTGTAGGGCTGGTTTGGTGTTTGCAAATTCTTTTAGTTTTTGTTTGTCCTAGAAGCTTTTTCTCTCTCCTTCTATTCTCAATTGCAGCCTAGCAGGATATACTATTCTTGGCTGCATATTTTTCTCATTTAGTGCTCTGAATATATCATGCCAGTCCTTTCTGGCCTGCCAGGTACTTCGTGAATAGGTCTGCTGCTAATCTAATATTTGTATCATTGTATGTGACAAACCTCTTGTCCCTAGCTACTTTCAGGATTTTCTCTTTGTCACTAAGACTTGTAAGTTTTACTATTAGATGATGGGGTGTGGACCTATTTTTATTGATTTTGAGGAGGGTTCTCTGTACCTCCTGGATTTTGATGCTTGTTCCCTTCACCAAATTAGGGAAATTCTCTGCTATAATTTATTCCAATATACCTTCTGTCCCCCTCTCTTTTTGTTCTTCTTCTGGGATCCCAATTTTTCTAATATTATTTCTTCTTATGATATCACTTATCTCTTGAATTCTCCTCTCATGGTCCAGTACTTATTTGTCTCTCTTTTGCTCAGCTTCTTTATTCTCCATCATTTGGTCTTCTATATCACTAATTCTCTCTTCTGTCTCATTTATCCTAGCAGTAAGAGCCTCCATTTTTTATTGTACCTCAGTAGTAACTTTTTTGATTTCAACTTGGTTAGATTTTAGTTCTTTTATTTCTCCAGAGAGGGATTTAATTTCTCCAGAAAGATTCTCTAATATCTTCCATACTTTTTTTGAGCCCAGCCAGCATCTTATAATCGTCATTCTGAACTGTAGTTCTGACATATTACTAATGTCTGTATTGATTAGGTCCCTAGCCACCACTACTGCCTCTTGTTCTTTTTTTTTTTGTAGTGAGTTTTTCCACCTGTCATTGTATCCAGGTAAGAATAGATGAATGAGCGAACAACAATACTAAAAGGGTAGCAACGACCCCAGAAAATATACACTAATGAAATCAGAAGAGACCCAAAACTGGGGGGAGAAGAAAGGGGGAGAAGAAGAAGGAAGAAGGAAGAAGAAGAAGAAGAAGAAGAAGGAAGAAGAAGGAAGGAAGAAGAAGGAGAAGAAGAAAAAAAATATATATATATATATTAGACTGGCAAATAGAACAGAGCCATACACTTGAGTTTTGGTGTATTTTGGTATGTTAGAAGAAACTACCTCCCAAAATTTTAAAGAAAGAAAGAAAAAAATATATATAGCATATATGTATATATATCATATATATAAAAATAAGGGTAAACACAATGAAGGGATGGAATATGACTGTAAAGATGAAAATTTAAAAAGATTCTAAAAAAGGAATTGATAAGAAGTTAGTTAAAAAAAGAGGAAAGAATGTGATCTGGCTGGAGAGTAGAACAAAGCTATGCACTAGATTTAGGGTATATTTTGATCTATTAGAAGAAATTGTATCTCAAAAGTTTAAAGAAAGGGCGCCTGGGTGGCTCAGTGGGTTAAGCCGCTGCCTTCGGCTCAGGTCATGATCTCAGAGTCCTGGGATCGAGCCCCGCATCGGGTTCTCTGCTTGGCAGGGAGCCTGCTTCCTCCTCTCTCTCTGCCTGCCTCTCTCCCTACTTGTGATCTTTCTGTCAAATAAATAAATAAAATCTTTAAAAAAAAAAAAGTTTAAAGAAAAAAAAAACCTATATGTATACAAGAAATAAGGTTAAATACAATGAAGGGATAAAATATGACTTTACAATTTAAAAAGATTTTTAAGAAGGTATTGATAGGATAAAATAGTTTAAAAACATTAAAATAGGAAAGAGGAAAAATGAAAAAATAGAATAAGAAAAAATAAAATTAAAAATATTTAACACTGAAAGACTAAAGGATCATGGGGAAATAGCCATGAATTCTGTGTTGCTTTCCCCTAGCTCTGGAGTTCCGCAGTTCTCATTTATCAGTGAACTTGGTCTTGGCTGCCTGTTCTTGCTGATCTCCTGGGGGAAGGGCCTGTTGCAGTGATTCTCAAATGTCTTTGCCCGAGGCAGAATTGCACCACCCTTGCCAGGGTCCAGGCTAGGCAATCTGCTCAGGTTCACTCTTGGTAACTTTTGTTCCGTGAATGCTTTCCATACAGCTTTGGAAGACGGGAATGAAAATGGCAGCCTCCCTATCTCTGGCCCCGTAGAAGCCCAGAGCTCAGGGCCCCACTCTTCAGTGTGCCCTCAGAGAAAAGCTTTCAATCCCTCCCATCTCGCTGGTCTCTGGCCACGCTCAAGCTCACCAGCCTGTGACTGAGCATTTCTATCTTTGCTGTAGGGCCCCATTTGGAGTCTCTAAACCCAGCAAATTCCTGCTGTGTGCTCCCATGCCACTCCTCACAGAGAAGGAAGGGGATTCTCCCTGGATCTTCTGCTTGCTGGGTCCCTGCTCAAAGAGCAGTGGCCCGACTGTGCCTTGGATCACGGTTTAGGGTAATCCTGAGCTGAGAGCCCACTGCTTGGCTCTGTCTCTGTAACCAGCTTCTCCATTCTGATACGTGGGAGCTCTGCCACACTCAGTCACCTTTCGTCTTTTTATGTCCCCCTGGGTCCTGAGACTACACTGTCCCCACGAGCACTCCATCTCCTGCTTAGGCTCTGGAGCAGACTTCTGAAAGTTCCAATTTTGTGCTCCATTGCTTTCTCACTTGCTGGGAGCTGGCCCCTCCCCACCACAGTCTAATTTCCTGTCACTTCGATTCACTTCTCCACACATCCTACCTTCCGGAAAGTGGTCAATTTTCTTTTCCTAGTATTGGTGTTCTTCTTCTCTTCTATCTCCTGTTGAGTTTGTAGGTGTTCAGAATGGTCTGATAACTATCTAGCTGAATTCCTGGAATCTGATCATATCTCGGTTTCCTACTCCTCTTCCATCTTGCTCCTTCTTCCTTTTTTAAACTTTTAATTCTTAAATCCAGAAGCATTTTTAGTGTGTTATGTGAGGTGGTGATCTGATAGGTTTTTTCAAATATCAAAATGTTCTCAATATTACTTAATGAATAATCTGTCCCGCCCACTGATTTCTGATACTTCCTTGAAAATATATTAAGTTCTTGAGTCTCCTAGGTCTGCTTCTGGGCCAGCTATTCTATTCTGTTGATTGGTGTGTCTATTCTTTTGCCACCACTACACTACTTTTAGGGCTGCCTTTAAAATAAAGCAAAATCAAAATTTAAAAAAAAAATAGTACCATTGTGTAGAAGGAGCTCTTTCCTACTGAAATAATTTTTTTTTTTTTGTGGCATAAGTGAATAAAGAAAACTCCATGGATGAGCATGGATGCCAGCAGTTTTAGGGGAGTAAAGAAAAAAGGGTTACATGCTTATAGATGGTTAAAATAGGGGAAAGGGTAAGTGAAGAAGCAGTTTCTGTGGAGCATATTCCTTGAATGGGCACAGTAGCCAACATGGAGAGACAGAACAAGACTATGTAGAATGCAGAAAATGAAAAGTACAAGAGAAAAGAACAAAACAGGAAAATAACATAAAAAATGGAGAGGAAGAGGAGGATGGAGGAACAACAAGATGATTTATTAGAAGAGAATAATGATATGAATAGTATTATATTCACAGAGATTTTTACAATAGTATTTCTGCAAATATGTAAGGTATATAGTGTATTTACATATAAAATGCAAGCACACAAGGCTCAAGTCATGGAATAAACAAAGACATACAATAACAGAATGATATATCAACATTTATGACAGATGAAACAGACTGAGACAGGAACCTGCTCCTCAGAGTGGCAAATCACAACCAATTCTCTCCATAGTTGGATTGATGATCAAGAGAATTCACAAGTGTAGAGCCTACTTAGACATACCTGAAATTGTTAATAGATAATTAATTTTCCAGTTTGCTAAATTTGTTTATGATTCTACATCTGTTCATAATTCAATTTGCTTTAGGTAGTATGACATAGAAAGCAGAAAAAAGGCTTTGGAATTACACAAGCTTTCGCTCTACATTCTAGAGCTAGAGATTAAGAGTCCTGTTTTTGGTGTTCTGTTGGTATGGTTGAGCCATATTAACTTTGTAATTCTGGATAAGTTATTTACTGTATCTAGGTCAAATTCCTCAGTAAAATGAAATTAATAGTAAATACCTCAGAGTGTTTTTCTGGTAATTTTATGAGATTATCAAATCTTCAGGAGAGCAACTGGCACATGATCAGTTTTGCATATTGCATTTTTTTTCTGTGAGCTTCTTAGCCTGCAAGGTCCTTGAAGACAAAGACCCTGTGTGTATTCCCTGATGTTTCCCTTGTGTCTAAATCCATACCCAAAACATCAGAAATGCTCAATAATACCTGTTGGAAAAAAATATTTGCATGGAATCTAATCACCATCAAATTTCTGTTCTGTTTTTAACCCATTTGTTTCTTTTTGGGCTTTTCATCAAGAGTTACAAGTATGATGATAGGAGAGAAGAGAGTAGACAAGACCACAAGTTTGCTTTTTGTAGGTCTACTCTCCAAATGTAAAAACATCTCTTCTTGTCAAGAGTCCTAAATGCAGCATCATCTAGAGGATGCCACACTTCAAGTCAGTATCAACTAAAATATTAGGTAGAGACAGCTCCCTGGTAGGAACTGGTTAACATCCAGGTAAGGACAAGTGTGGTTGGCACTGAGGCAAGGGGCTCGTGACAGGTGGTGTGTACCCTGGCAGAGGAGACCAGGAGGAAACAGAGTGTGAGGGCACAAAAACAGACTTCTACCTTGTAATTCTCCATAAGCTGGTCTTTCTGTTTTATTCTGCAAATTTTGTAAGTCCAAATGTAGTTAGGAGATAGAATTTTGTGGAGAGATTCTAAATAAATGCACACTACTCTTTATCCTGGAACATACATTCTAAACCAAAGAGCTTCCTTTCAGAAATGAATTTTAATGTATCCTTGGCTTAGAAGGAAATGTACCTTGGCTTCAGCCACATTACTTACTCAAGCCTCCTGATAGCCATGAAGAAGAAAATTAAGAAAACTAACCAAATATTACACAACCCAGATGTCCACAAGCTTAACTAGTCTGTGGATGTCAATTATGAGAGGGAGGTATCACATTGCAGTAGTAACTCAGATTCTCTGTTTAACAGTATTATTTGTTTACATGTTCTACTACCTATTTGACCTGGCCTATTTGGATCCTTAGCCCAATCTACCCACAATCCATTGGTTACTGATGATTTGGTCAAATCACCCTCTCATTCTGTCCATGTACCTATCAACGAAGGTAAACAAAAGTGATTTTAAAAGTACAAAGAAGAATCTTCTGAACAACAAATGAGTCAAAGAAGAAATCAAAAAGGAAATGAAAAAATATCCTGAAATGAATGAAAACAGAAACACAACATGTTGAAATCTATACAATGCTGCAAAAGCAGTTCTAAGAGGACATTTATAGTGATAAATGCCAAGATTAAGAGAAAGGAAAGATCTCAAACAACCTAGCTCTATACCTTAAGGAACTAAATAAAGAACAAAGTAAACCCAAAGTTAAGAGAAAGAAGAAAATAGCAAAGATCAGAACAGAAATAGAGGCCAGAAAACAATAGAAAAGATCAAGAAAACTAAGAGCTCTTAAAAAAAAAAAAAGTCTAAAAAAACTGACAAATCTTTGGCTAGATTAAGGAAAAAAGAGGACTCGAAATCAAGTGAAAGAAGAGACATTATTACTGATACCACAGATGTACAAAAGATCATAGAGACTACTCTGAGTAATTAGATACCCCAAAACAGGTTAATCTAGAAGTAATGGATAAATTTCTGGAAACAGAATGTACCAAGACTGAATTATGAAGAAATAGAAAATCTGAACAGTCAATAACAAGTAAACAGATTGAATCAGTAATCAAAAACCTCCAACAAGGAAAAATCCAGGAGCAAATGCTTTCACTGGTAAATTCTACCAAACTTTTAAGGAATCATTTACACCAATCCTTCTTAAACTCTTCCAAAATGTTGAGGGTGAGGGAATAGTTACAAACTCATTCTATAAGGCTGGCATCTCTCTAATACCACAGACAGATATGAAAGATTACAAAACTATAGGCCAATATTCCTGATGAATACTGA
This sequence comes from Enhydra lutris kenyoni, assembly GCF_002288905.1. Classification (NCBI taxonomy): domain Eukaryota; kingdom Metazoa; phylum Chordata; class Mammalia; order Carnivora; family Mustelidae; genus Enhydra; species Enhydra lutris. The sequence continues at coordinate 75,030,377 of NW_019154085.1, read as the reverse complement.
TGCAAAAATTCTTAACAGAATATTCTCAAACTGAATTCAGTAGCACATTAGAAGGATCATATACTTTGAATATTGTGACCAAGTGGGATTTATCTCTTGGGAATCAAGAAGGGCTCAACATATCAAATCAATACATGTGATACACTGCATTAATAGAATGAAAGATAAAAATGATATCATCTCAATAGATGCAGAAAAGGCATTTGGAAAAATACAACATCCTTTCATGATAAAAACTCTCAATTAATTGGGTAGAGAAGGAAAATACTTGAATATAATAAAGGCCATACAGGACAAACCCACATATGCAACAGTGAAGGGTTGAAAGATTTTTCTTTTAAGATCAGGAACAAGACAAAGTTCCCACTCTCACCACTCTTACTCAACATAGTACTAGAGCATTCTTTTAAAGAAACAAAGGGTATCCAAATCAGAAAAGAAGAACTAATCAGTGAATTCAGTAAAGTTGCAGTGTGTAAGCTCAACATATAGAAATCAGTGTGTTTCTAAACATTAGTGAGAAAATATTTAAAAAAGAAAAGTCCATTCATAATGGCATCAAAAACAATAAAACAGGAACAATTTTAACCAACGAAGTGAAACATCTGTACTCTCAAAACTACAAGACTTTGATGAAAAACAATGAAGAAGACACAAGCAAGTGGAGAGATATCCCATGTTCATGAATTGGAAGAATATTGTTAAAATGTTCATACTACCCAAAGTCATCTATAGATGTAATATAATCCCTATCAAAATTCTAATGGCATTCTCCACAAAAACACAAAATCTTAAAATTTATGTAATCCTCCCCCCCCAAAACCTCAAATAGCCAAAACAATCCTGAGGAAGAAAAGCATTATACTTCCTGATTTCAAACTATATTACAAAGCTATAGTAATTAAAACAGTATGGCACTATCATAAGGCAGCTAGACCAATGGAACAGATTTGAGACCCATAAGTAAAACACCATCTGCATGGTCAGCTAATACTTAACAAGGAAGCTGAAAGGACTCAACAGGGAAAGAATAAATCTTTTCAATAAATGGTTTTGGGAAAACTGGGTAACTGGATGCAGAAAATTGAAATTGGACCCTTATCTTAAACCATGCACAAAAATGAACTCATAGTTGCCTGTAGACTTAAACATAAGATTTGAAACCATACAACTCCTAGAAGAAAGCATAGGGGAAAAAGCTCCTTGACATTGGTCTTAGCAACAATTTTTGGATATGGCGGTAGAAGCACAAGCAACAAAAGAAAAAACCAATAAGTAGAAGTACATCAAACTTTTAGAAAGCTTCTGCAGAACAAAACAACAACAGCAACAACAAACAATCAACAAAATGAAAAGAAAACATACAGATTGGAGAAAATATTTTAAAGCTTATATCTATCTGAAAAGTGGTTAATATTCAAAGTATATAGCCAAAACAAACAAACAAAAAACCAACCCATAATTATACAACTCAATAGCAAAAAAAAAAAAAAAAAAAAAAAAAAAAAATCTACTTAAAAAATAGGCAGAGGAACTGAACAGACATTTTTCCAAAGAAGATATGCAGATAGATAACAGGTACATGAAAAGATGTTCAACATTGCTTATTGTAAGGGAAAAGCAAATCAAAACAATGAGATATCACCTCACACCTATTAGAATGGCTGTTGTCAAAAAGACAATAAATAACAAGAGTTGGCAAGGTTGTTGAGAAAAGAGAATCCCTGTGCACTCTTGGTGGGATTACAAATTGGTGCAGCCACTATGGAAAAGAAGATGGAGGTTTCTTTAAAAATTTAAAATAGAGGCACCATATGATCCAGGATTCCCACTTCTGGGTATATATCCAAAGGAAATGAAAACAAAATCTTGAAGAGATGTCTGCATTCCCATGTTTATTACAGCAGTATTCTCAATAGCCAAGCTATGAAAACAACCAAAGTGTCTGTCAATGGAGGAACGAATAAAGAAGTGATATAAATACAAAGGAATATCATTTAGCCATGAAAAAGGAAATCCTGTCACTTGTAAGAACATGGTTGGACCTCAAGGACATTATGCTAAGTGAAATAAGTCAGAGCAAGATAAATACTGTAGGAACTCACATATGGAATCTAAAAAAAAGCCAAACTCACAGGAACAGAATAGAATGGTTGTTACCAGGGGCTGGAAGATCAGAGCAATGGAGAGATGTTGGTCAAACTTCCAAACTAATTTGGAGTACAACTTCCAATTAGAAGCTAAGTTCTCAGGATTTAATGCACAACATGGTTAATTACAGTAAACAATATTGTATAATATATGTGAAAGTTGCTAAGTGAGTACATCTTAAATAGTCTCACTGCAGGGGTGCCTGCTTAGTTCAGTTGGTTAAGCATCCAATTCTTGATTTTTGGCTCAGGTCATGATCTCAGGGTTGTAAAACCAAGCCCTGCCTCAGGCTCTGGATGTGGAGCCTGCTTGGGATTCTCTCTCTCTCTCTCCCTCTGTCCCTCACCCCCAACCTCTTGCTCTAAAAAAAAGTATATATATATATATATATATATATATATATATATATATATATATATGTGTGTGTGTGTGTGTGTGTGTGTGTGTGTCTGTATGTATATGTACATATATATTTGATTATATATTATATTTAAAATATATCTATATATTTATTAATATTTATATACGTATATTATATATGTGTGATGGAGGTGCTAACTGATGCTACAGTGGTAATTATTTTGCAGCCAACACATTGTATACCTTAAACTTATACAATGTCTTATGTCAATTATACCTCAATAAGGCTGAAAACAATAAATAATTGGAATACTAATATTTCTAGGTCTAAAGTTTGTGTTACCTCAAAGTATCTTCAAATATCTCCGCAAGAATTTAAATATTTTTGGGGCGCCTGGGTGGCTCAATGGGTTAAGCTGCTGCCTTCGGCTCAGGTCATGATCTCAGAGTCCTGGGATCGAGCCCCGCATTGGGCTCTCTGCTCAGCAGGGAGCCTGCTTCCTCCTCTCTCTCTGCCTGCCTCTCTGCCTGCTTGTGATCTCTCTGTCAAATAAATAAATAAAATCTTTAAAAAAAAAAAAAAGAATTTAAATATTTTTAAAAACAACTTTAAAAAAAAACTTTAGAAGCCCAATTAATATTATGACACAGTTTAGTACATGATATACTCTGAGCAAAAGGGGGAAGTAATGGATTAGTAATTTCACAGATTAAACCACAGAGTGTAGTAGCTTAAAGAAGGTTGGAAATCACTATATTAAAATATAAATTGAAAAAGTGGAAAGGTGAAGGTTAGTGGGTTCAGATATTCAGGGAGTCACTCAATGTTTAAACATGGTCCTCTATGCCTCTACATTTTATCAATATTAAATATATGTATATTGAAATATATATCGATTAATATAAATAAATATAAATTATAAATGAAATAGATATAAAATTTGTAATATATAGATATCTATAAATATATTACATATAAATATTTATAAATATATATGATTATATATATAAATATATAAATAATAGAAATCCAATAAAATGCAAGATAGATAAATACAGATTGAATATTTAACATAGCAACAGATTTCAAAACAAATGCTAATTATAGCTATTTCCTTTTTCCATGGATTTTTTTTCTTTTTTTTCTTTCTTTTTTTTTTTTTTAAGATTTTATTTATTTATTTGACAGAGAGATCACAAGCAGGCAGAGAGGCAGGCAGAGAGAGGAGGAAGCAGGCTCCCTGCTGAGCAGAGAGCCCGATGCGGGGCTCGATCCCAGGACCCTGAGACCATGACCTGAGCCGAAGGCAGCGGCTTAACCCACTGAGCCACCCAGGCGCCCCTGGATTTTTTTTCTTAAGTACCAGTGAAGTACATGGAAAAAACTGAAAATCCAAGGAAGTTGTGTATTTTATTTTGAATATTTATATTTAACATACCTGTGTAAAGTATGGAGAAATTAGGAAAATAGAATTAGGAATCTGAGAAGTTAAAAGTCCATGAAATATATTTTAAGCAGACATTTGTACAGCAGATTTTTTTTTTTTAAGGCATTATTTGTTTGACAGAGAGAGCAAGATAACACAGGCAGGGGGAATGGCAGGCAGAGGAAGAAGCTGATTCCCCTCCAAGCAAGGGGAGCCGGCTTCTTGATCCCAGAACTTTGGGATCAAGACCTGAGCTGAAGGCAGACAGTTAACTGATTGAGCCACCCAGGCACCCCTAGTAGATGTTTTTGTTTCATATTTGAAGTATAGGAAAAATGAACATCATTTTTAATAATTTATATATATAAATTAAGCATAATTATGCATAATTTATACAGATGCATAATTTATACAAATGCCTATAATATTACTAAACAATCCTATGGTGAGTATTACTAGAAGAATTGATTTCCACTCTTCTATGTATAAATTCCTTAACAATGTAATTTCATTTTAACAACCAAAAAAAAAAGTAAGAACTATGACACAAACCCAAAGCAGTTTTATTATGATGCTGTTAATTTGCATCCATGTATAAAACTATTCCGTATTGTGATTGCTCACATTGATTTGGGAAATTCTTTTTTTTTTTTTTTTTTTAGAGATGAAGGAGAGGGGCAGAGTGAGAGGGAGAGAGAGAATCCCAAGCAGGCTCGCTAGACTTGATCTCACAACCCTGAGATCATGACTTGAGACAAAATGAAGAGTCAGATGTGTAACAGACTAAACCACCTAGGCACCCTGATTTGGGAAATTCTTTAAGAGGGTTCTTGGCATTTCCAGGACATTAGGCTTGGTGTATTTTCTATGTTATAAAAGCCTTCTTGTCAAAGTGCTTCATATGTGTATTTTATCTTCAGTTTTCTAATGGGGAAAACTGGAAACAGAGATGGAGTTTTGTATGTCTGTTGTTGACTCATAAGAATGCTTGTGTGAGGTTCTGTCTCAGAGCTCTGTCCAGGAAGCGCTCAACTGTGTGAACTAGCTGAGTGAAGGGTGTGTGTGGACATCTGAATAATTTTTGACTTCACATTAGGATAGAAGACCTTACTCTCTGTGGTGTTGGAGCAAGAGCCTAAGAGGGAAGCGGCTAGGTTGTAGACTCACTTGGTCCATAGACTTGAATAAGACACTGAACTTCTTTTGCCTCAGTTCTTCAATTCCTCTGACAGAAGTGCAAGGCTGCTGAGGGGCCCAGCCAGGCCCAGTGGTTACACGTTTTACAAATCTAAAGGAATTTGATGAGGATGGTGCTAATTAAGGACATCAGGGCCAATGCACAGCAGATCAACAAACATTTGTGGTGAGGCCATGAGCTCACACTGAAAGCAGGAGCTTAAGGCAGGGACAAGCCAGAAGCAGAATCTAAACTCTACATAAAGTAAATTGACTTTGCTTTTGAAGTCCTTCCTTTATGAGTGTGGAATTTGTGATAGGAAACTGGTTTGCTTAGGGTGGGATGAGTTGTGTGGGGTGTGGCACAAATGAGCTGCTACTTTTGTTTCCATTTTTGATTTCCAGGTTTCTGTGAGTTTCTCTCATCTTGTTTCCTGTTTTTCCTAAAAGCTGGAGTATATGAATATCTTTTTTCCTGCAGGTGTTGGTAACTTCTTTATCCTTCCGGACATTCTCAGCAATCACTGCCTTTCATGTTGGATTCGATTGGGTGAGTGACGTGGGTGAGTGACGTATTAACAAAAATGAAGATTCTCGTAGCGAGGGGCTTCTGTGTGAACACTGGTATGAGGCATTCTCACTTGGAGCAAGGATGCAGATCTTAAAGTCCATACAATAAATTTTTGGAAATTCCGTTAAGTTTTAAAGAATATAACCTACTGTAGAATTTTGTTAAACCTGGCTTTGTCATTAACCAATACCAACAAACTGTCAGTAAATTATGAAACATCACCCCATATAACTGAGAAAAGCCCATCATAACACTACTTGAAAGAGTCTTACTGTATATAATGCACATATCTGCACACATACATATGTTATTAATGTGTGATGTATACTATTTACATTCATTTCTTTATGTTTTCATGTTTCTTACTAAAACCTCATATTTTAAAAAGAAACTAAAAAAAAAAAAAGAAATTTTTTTTCTTTTTAACTCTTTACATGCTTCCTGCTTAGAATCCATGGATAATACCATCCTGTGTAGGGTACTTGATTTTCATGTCCTTGGGTTTTACATTATATTATTTTTCCTTCCTTGGCAAAAATTCTTACTGCTTAGAGAAGTGACAGCTCACCCTCAGTGTCACTGCTGGCTTCCCAAACAGCTGGAAGGACTTCTGCTCTTTAGGCTTCCCTGGGGATTACTCTGGGCTGGAAATTCTCAGCCTGAACTAGAGTGCAGCAACAGTTAGGAAAAACAAAAGAAATCTAATTTTCCAAAATCAAGTTGACTAAGACTCCTATCTTCTCATATAACCATCCACTGTTCTGAAGGGTGACTCTTAGGACACCCGATTATGTTAAAAGACATTCTATCAGGGAAAGAACCCTGCTACATTGGTATAAAATGTAGAGGCATAGAGGACCATGTTTAAACATTGAGTGACTCCCTGAATATCTGAATCCACTAACCTTCACCTTTCCACTTTTTCAATTTATATTTTAATATAGTGATTTCCAACCTTCTTTAAGCTACTACACTCTGTGGTTTAATCTGTGAAATTACTAATCCATTACTTCCCCTTTCTGCTCATGGTATATCATGTACTAAACTGTGTTGTAATATTAATTGGGTTTTTAAAGGTTTTTTTTAAAGTTGTTTTCAAATACTTAAATTCTTGTGGAGATATTTGAAGATACTTTGAGGTAACACAAACTTTAGATTTAGAAATATTAGTATTCCAAATATTTATTATTTTCAGCCTTATTGAGGTATAATTGACATAAGACATTGTATAAGTTTAAAGTATACAATGTGCTGACTGCAAAATAATTGCCACTGTAAAATAGTATTCCTCTTCCCCTGTTCTCTTCCTTACCTTGCCTTATTTTTTTTCATAACACTTACTATATTCTGACATAATTATATGTGTACTTTTTTTTCCTGCTTGGTTTTGTCCCCTCCACCAGAAGGAAAACTCCATCAGTGAATGGCCTTTGTGTATTACCGTGTGCCTAGCATCTAGAATAGTGTCTGACACTTAGTAGGTATTTAATCATACTCGATAAATGATACATGCATAGAAGAATGAGTGATGACTAGAATGGAGGCTGTTTTAAGGGGAAAGAGCAATTCCCATTTACTTATGGATGGCAATTGAGAGTGCTTGTAATCTAAAATAAACTAGAAGTACGAGGAGGAATATTAAATAATACACAGAATGACTTAGGAAAATTTTGGCTAAAGGGAGTGGTAAAGATGGTATTCTAGAAATGATGACTCACTGAAATGTTTTTACCATCTGATTATAGTAAAATAATTTCCTCCCTGGTAATGCATATCTTATGTCTTTCTAATACATTTAATCCATTTGGATTGCTGAGCATATGTTTCAATTCATCTTAATTTTAATAATCTATTTCAAAATTTTTGGCATTTACTAGATTTAGGATATTGTTGTCATCTTAGAAGCAATAATATATGAGTATCAGAATACCACCTATGTACCAAACATTGTTTTAAGTGTTTTACAAATATTATCTTATTTAATCCTTCCCCCAAACATACATGATGTAGGTATTCCCATAACCCCATTTTGTAATGTTCAATTTGTAATGAGGAAATTGAGGCACAGAGAGATTAAGGCAGTGGGACTTCAGAAGCCATATTCCTAACTCGCTGGCTTTGCCATATTGTGTGATTTATTTTGTTGCTGTTGTTTTGTGATGACTATCAGTTTATTATTCCTGTTATTCTCTGTATTCCATAGAAATACCTTGAAAGTATCCCCTGATTTCTCTGGCAAATTCTAAATATGTGATTCAGTCTACTTAAACTACTACTGCTTGTTGTTCTTCTAAATTTAATCATAGTGTATTTTTAGGTTGGTTGCTTATTTTATTGCTTATAATCTATCCTTCCTTACTGGATTGTTACCTTTTCAAGGGTAGAGACCCCTCTTTCATTCACTGCTATATTTCTAATGCATAAGTGCCTGGCATATAGCAAATGCTCAATAACTACTACTTGCATAAATAAATACTGACTGAATGAATTGTATTAAAAGTGTCTTTTTTTCTATATGTAATGTGATTTAATCAGTTAGCCAATATTTATAAGCATCAGTTTTTGCGTAATGTTGTGTTCTGTCTATGGCACTTGCTAAATACCAGGTCGTCTTCCAAGCATTTTATGCAAGCAACTCTTTTATTCTCTACAGTGACCCTACGAGGTGGTCTGAAAAGATCCCCAAAAATGTTAAGACATGGCTTCTTTCCATATGGAGCTTCAAATCTAATTGAGAAATAATACTAGTGGAAATGAAATTGTTAGAAAACAAAGCAAGTTTGCAATATAAACATATAATTATTAAATTGTGACAACAGTCAAATTTTAGAAAAAAGGACTATAGGCAGGTATTTCAACTTTCAAAAGGAATTGGTATTCATCTTGGTCTTAAATGATGGGAGGAATTCTGATAGATGAAGGGAGAAAGAGGATGATACCTCTGCAAAGAACAACTAAATTAAGGAAGAGACCAAGGATGATCCTTGGGGACTGGTAAAAATGGTAAATGTCATTGAGCAGGTGGGAGGGGCCAGGCCATAGATAGCTTTGAAACCCAGGCAGAAAAGTTTGGACAGGAGGTGGTAGATATCAGTAAATCCCTGTGTGTATGTGTGCGTGTGCGTGTGCGTGTGTGTGTGTGTGTGTGTGTGTGTGTGATTTATAAAGTCAGGAAAATAAGTCTTCCAGCCATATGTGGATTAAATGGAATAGAGTATAAAACACTTGTCCCAGTTCTTGGCATGTAATAGCTATCACTAAATGGTAGCTATTATTTTTTATTGCTAATAATAATAATAGCAGAGGAAGTTTTGCCTTGAATTTTTGACCTGGATAAATAGACTCATACTGCTTTATTTATGTCAGGTCTATCTAATTTGTCTTTATATAAAGTTTAACTAATGATAGCATTGATTAAGACAAACACCTGGGATTCTCTATGAAGAATTGAGCAGACCCCACATATACTCTAGTAAAGAAAATGTGTTGTTTTAATATCATAGCCATAGACCAAGCTAAAAAAATAAGCACATGGTGGTTGCCTGGGTAGCTTAGTAGGTTAAGCATCAGACTTGATTTTGGTTCAGGTCTTGACCTTGATATCTTGGGATCAAGCCCTGCCTGCCTCAGGATCCACACTCAGTGGGGAGTCTGCTTGTCCCTCTCCCTCTATTCCTCCCCCTGCTCATGTTCTCTCTCAAATAAATAAATAAAATCCTAAAAAAAAATCACATGATAAAGTTTCCAAACTAATTATATTTTATTAAAATGTGCTATTTGCCACTGTGAAAAACAGTCTGATATTTCCTCAAGAAATTAAAAATTGAATTATCATATGATACACTGATTCCATTTCTAGGTATATACACAGAAGAATTGAAGGCAGGATCTCAGATAATTTGTATACCGTGTTCATAGCAGTATTATTCACAATAGCTAAAATATGGAAACAGTACAAGTGTCTATAGATGGATGAATGGATATGCAAAAAATGTGATGTACACACACACACACACACACACACACTGGAATATTAGTCAACCTTAAAAAGGAAAGAAATTCTGACAGAGGCTGCAACGTGGATGAACCTCTAAGACATTATGCTAAGTGCAGTGAGCCAGTCACAAAAAGGTAAATACTGTATGATCCCATTTATATGAAGTACTTAGAATTCTTAGTCAAAATCATAGAGACAGAAAGCAGAATGGTGATTGCCAGGGGTTTGGGGGAGGAGGGAATGGAGAACTATTGTTTAATGGGTAGAGATTTTCAGTTTTATAAGGTTAAAAGAGTTATGGAGATAAGTGGGTGTAATGCTTGCACAACATAATGAATGTGTTTAATATCCCTGAACTGTACACTTAAAAATAGTTAAAATGGTAAATTTCATGTTATGTGTATTTTAACATAATAAAGGAAATTGGGGAAAAGAAAAGCTATTTGTAACTCTATAGAATCCAGTTATAGTTTTTGATATATTCTCATGGAAGATACTTCACTAAAATTCAGCTAGTATAAAAACAGGCATTTCCCAGAAGAATAAACAGAGAAGGCATAATAACCTTTGTAAGATCCTCCATAAACTTCAAAGGATATGAGACTGCCTTTAAGGATTTTTGTTTTGTTTTGTTTTGGCTTTTTTTTTGTTTGTTTGATTGGTTGGATTTTTTTTGTTTGTTTTTGTTTTTTTGGTGATGATAGGGGAGGTGGAGTATAAACAAACTGTATCTCAAAAAAGCTTTTTTTAAAAAAAAAGTCCATCTAATTGTAGTGTACCAATTTTCTTAGTACAATATATTTTACACTATTTCTCAAATTGTTTCCCAGAGTTAATAGTGCAAGTTATGATTAAATATTATGCTAGATGAAGAAACACGGCAAAAGTTCAAAATGAGCTAAATGTGGATAGAGAGATCTGAACAACAAAGCTTCTGCAGGGGAAAGGACTAAACAGTTGAAAAGACAGAAAGGGAATGGGAGACAAAAGTGAGTCAAGCCTTTTAAAGGTTTTAAAGCCAAGAATTTGAACTTAAAAATATTAGTCCGAAATCACTTAAATTCATGTATGCAGTTTGCATTATCGTCTATGTCTCCTAACGTAGAAAACAATTTCTTTATGCAACACCGAGCCCTGCTCCATCTAATTAACAGAGAAAGGTCATCTGCACAGAAAAAGGCGCTACCTTTGCTGCTAAAGAGCTGGATTAATCTTTTAACAAAGTCTTAAATATTTCTAATTCCCTTTGCCCTTAAACCTTAGAATTCATCAGACTTTCAGTCATATTTTCTGTCCTCTACATCTCTCTTTTCCTTTTTCCTTGGTGTGGGCCTGTAAGGGCCACACATTCCAGCCTACCCTCCACACCCATCATCCATCCTAAGTGGGGCTTTATGAACATAACCACTTTTTTCCCAGCCGTTGTCTTTGCAGCCTGCTGACAGAAGGTCCCTTTGCCTCTTGAAGGTTTATATACAACTATGACACACACTGAGTTTCTTGTTTCTTTTTTTTCTTTTTTGGACACACACTGAGTTTCTAACAGTAAGATTGACTTGGAGTAAAAGTGCACTGTGTATTTTGGGTGCAAGTCACTGTTTGCTGTTCCAGGTGGCAATGTACACAAAGATTTAAGCAATACTCCTTCGGGCATTTTAGTTTAGGGTGTGGCTATTATGTGACGCAGTCGTCAACTCGTGGTAGTTCTTGAGGGCAATTAGCGGAAAACTGGTTTTTCTGTTTGTTTTGTTTTGTTTGGACTAACTACTTGCTCAAGCAGAGGAGCTTGCCTTCGACACAGAGGCAAACTCAACAAAGAGATCAGGTTGGTTCTCCATGTCTGCCATGAAATGAAAGTATTTATGATATTTTCTACATCCTGGTATCTCTTGGTGGCTACTCTCCTGAGCTTGCTCCAACCTCTCCTTTCACAGCGTCGGATAGTTTGTGGATCCCAGTTTCTGGGATCCAGGCGTGGTTTCCGTCTTGCTAGCCGGCAGGCAGATGCTGAGACCGGGGACCTGGGTCAGAGCTATCTAACTACAGAGCAGCCATGACATGTTGTGGGAAACAAAAACAATCGCTGAACACCGAAGTATATGTGAAAGCACTTTTCCCTCCTTGACTCAAGAATATTATCATGAACCTTAGCAAAACAAAGCAGTGGTGCTGACTCAGTCTTCTGAACATGAGGCTTGAATCTGAACACGTTTTTGAAATGACCTAAGGGTTTAAACGGTGAGTGGACTAGTTTAACTCTGTTTATTACTTTATCCTCCATTCTGGCTTTGTCCCAGAGGTTTCTAACTGCTCTAGCAACTTTGGAGTCAGTATCTCTGATGTATTGGCATCTGACCTCTGACCTAAACGACAGTGTTATTTTCAGCTGTTCTTGGACAGGGAATCCAACAGCTGCTGTTTAATACCACAGACAGCTTGTGACACACGCTGGGTTTCTAGCAAGAGGATTAATCTGCCGATCTTGGACTCTGATTTGAAGCTGTCTATAATTTTCCTGCATAGGGGGTGGAGAAGAATAAAAACCAAACCTGAAGTACATACATTGTTATCCTTTTTAAAAAAAAATTGTAGTAAAATATACAGAGTTAACCCTTAATTAAACAAAAGAAATTTTTTTTCTTGCTGCAATTTAAAGGTAATAACAAGGTATATTACTTCCTGTTAGTTGTGATAATTGAATTTGAAAATGCTGGTGAATGGAGTAAAGTAGTCACAAAGAAATCCTGAAATGGTAGATCTCTATTGATAATTGCTTATTGAAATATTTTTAAAATGTCCCTAAGAAATCTGAAGCCCTGAGAAAATGTGACCATGCCTTATAAACTTCATTTGACAAAAGGCAGTAAGTTTTACAGAAGCAAATTAATCTAAAATTATAAGCAATTCTGTGGCTTAATCCCAAAATACATACTAAAACTTATTTTTAAAGTACATTTTGGGGGGTTTTCTTTGCATAAGAGAGACTTAAAAATCTTGAAAGGATTGATATCCAGGTCCATGACTGACTGGTTTCAAAGTCCACCCTTACCATATAGATTCAATGGCGAAATTAATTTGGGTTGTCAGGATGTAACTTTTTTCCCATTTGCTGTTAAACATCAACTGATAGGCAGAGAGCTAGAAACTGCCCTCCCCATTTAAGATAATGGCAAAAATATCAGGCACTTAGTGTTACCATACCAGGGGTGTGGCGATTCTTTCCCCTTCTCTTCTCTCTCTCCCCCTCTCGTGATAAACTCAATGGGGTTGTCTATTTTTAACCTCCTGTTCTTTCCTTTTGGCAGAGTAATCAGTATGAGCTGAGCTCTTTCCCTGAATGAATCCAAGTAACCCCAGTGACTGCCTTCTGAAATGACCAGCAGACACACATCTGTCCAGAGGCTGTCCAGAGTATAAATTCTGGTTCTAAAGTGCCATGTCCAGCCAAGGAAGTCCTGATGTGGAGTTTTCTACGACGACAGTCAGTTCAGTAGCTGTTCAGGCAGGGGACTCCAAAATCGTGATAGCTGTCATAAAGGTAAGACAACTTTCTTTTTTCTCTGTGGCAGTTGGCTTTTTTGCAGGGTGTTAATAATCCTAAAGGACATTCCACATAGTCAGCAGGACTCAGCATATAGAAAATAGCACAGCAAGTACATCTTACTTGTAAGTTTCAGCAATTCACTATGGTTTCTCTTTCAGTTAGCCAGAAAACCTCTGTAGCAGCCTAATTAAAACAAAAACAAAAAACTCTACCATATACTTTCAATTTTATTTTTAAAGCCAAGCTACTCATGACTACAAGTTCATGATTACCAGGCTGGAGAGTCAGGTGGACCTGTAAAATGTTAGTGATTTTGGAGAGTGGATGTGATGGAGGAGGGAAGAGGATGTTCCCAGTAGAAACGGGCTGGTGCTATTTCGAACACGATGGAGGGCAGGGAACACCTAATAGGAGGCTCCTCTACAGCACTGCTTTTGCCATGGTAAAGGCACTAGTGAATGCTTATCACATTTTGGGAGAATGAAGACCCTGCCAGGGAAGGTGCAAAGGGCGGGCGTCAAATTTGTCCTTATCAGCAGGAAGTTGAAACACTTGAGGCTTAGGGCTATTGCATATTTTATGTCAAGTAATTTGCTGGTTTGCAATGATGGCCACGTACCTTTAGGTTGAAGAAGACATCCATGATTTTATTTCCTATGGAATGTCTTGCAAACCCCCCTGATGCGTTGTGCTTGGATTTAGACAAGTCACTACTTCAGGAATTCAGTGTTTAATGAAGGAAACAAGGCAAACAAGCCAGTGCTCACCAGCCAGTTACTTTCAGGACCTCATCAACCTGATTTCTCTGGCCTTTGTTAGAAGCCGTGACTGAGGCCTGTTTAATTTAACTTAATTGCTGTGAATTTTACGTTAATATGAAAATTTGTAACAGGAAAATAGCAGTTGATACTGAGCAAAACGATTCCCTCTTAGATCACTGAACGTAAAGTGCTCCTACTGGTGTGATTCCCAGTGCTCTTGAGAACTGGCCTCATGTAAACAGCACCTCTGATGATTCCCTGGCCCTCAAGTCCTTTCAAAGGCAGTAGGTGGACATGGAAAGAAGCCTGAAGCAGAGGTAGCAAAAATTGATGATTTACATGTGATTTTATGATGATTTGAGTAACTACAAATTTCAGCCAGTGAGGGAAAAGAGGCAAACTCATTGTTTTAAAGAAGTTAACTTTTCTTTCCTTCAGATAGGAAACATTTCTTAGAGCTGGAAGAGGGATAATGTGTATGGGATAAATTATAGGAGAATCAGAGTTCATTTGACTATACAGGGGGAAAAATTTCCTAAAATTATGCTGGAAATACTTATTTTAACTTGACCGTGTTTCTAAGAATGTTCCCTCTGGCCACCCTTCACTGCTTCTTTAACTAAATGCTGTCCCAAATAAAATAAATCTCAATCTATTCAGAGTAGAAAGTCCATCTTGAAGAAATATAAGTGTCGGTGTCTAATCTGTATGGGTTTGTTTCCAAATGGTCTTAGGACACTCATAATATGGACTAGCTACACATTTTTTTCATTTCTCTTCAGCAATTTGCTTATCCGTGTGCAGTGCCTTTCAATGGTTCCTCTTGCTTAAACAGTTGCTGCTTCTTAGAAAAGCAATTCCTCAGGAAGTGCAATGGTGAATTATATATTGGAGCACTGAAAGTGTCCTGCATGTTGGAAACAAATTGGCCACATTCATACAGCTGTTGTCACATGCATCTAAATTTATTGACATTATCATACATACATTATTGATTACTCAACAACAAAGATTGGAAAATGTTATGTTTTTACTTTAATGTAGGATAAAAATCTGTTGCTTCCTCGGCTGCTTATTCTTCCCAGTTGAACCAGCGAGGTCAATGTAAAGACACTGATCAGCCTAAATACCATTTACAAAACCTTTTCCCCTTGGTGAAGCCTGCATCCTATTTGCCCAGGTGCAATCTCACTATTTTTATGGAATTAAGTTTTGTGAGAAAGAGAATGTACAACTGTGTAACATGTTCTATAACTTTGTAATAGTCAATAATACCTAATCTATTGTATGTGTTCTTCATTTGAGAATTTTTAATTTAAATACAGTATGCCAAGAGAAAAGAATTTACCCTAAGAATGAATGAAAAGACAGAGCATGGATTTATATCAAACCTGTTAGATTTCAATGTCAGTAAGGCCTATCTCTATGGAAGGAATAAAGTGTTCACAGTATAACTGAAACTGTAAAAAAGAAAGGAAAGAAGGAAGGAAAGAAAGAAGGAAGGAAAAAAAGGAAAAGGGTAAAGGGGAAGAAACAAGAGGAACTAAAAGTGCATTTTGTTTCATTTTTATTTATAGTGTGGCAAGTGGTTGCAACTTCAGTTGGCTGAATCACAGCCCAATCTTCTAGAAATTGGTAGCAGTCAAGATGAGACCAAAAAGCTTCTTCATGATCATGAACTTCTTTTGGGCAAGCTCAAGGTAAGATATTAAAATGTGAAGCAGATGCCAAAAATAAATAAATAAATAAAAATCTATTTCTTATACATCCTCTTGATTCCTCTGACATCACTGTCCTATTGCCATTATATATAGTGCCATATAGATAATGGGAAAGCACTATAGTTATTTATGAGCAAATACCAGGATTGGAGAGAGGTGACAAGATTTTTTAAAAACTTTCCCTAATGTGATAGAAAATATGGAGTGATAATATTTTTACTGTGGAGAAATAACTAATTTTTTTTTTCCTGGCTGTCTCAGTGAAAAAAAAAATTCCATCATTTTTCCATTTCATCCATTATACTGTCAAGTTGCCACAACAGATCCAGAGTTTCTGTTGTTAATCATACCTGCTGGCAAGAATAACATAGAAGCTTATTTTCCTTCTGTTGAACTGTTGAAAAGATCTGATTTTGTATTTAATATTAAGAGTTCTTGAAACCAAATAATAACTTTAGTAAAATCAGAGTTATTACTCCATATTTGTGTGGTTATTTAGTTCAGAATCTAAAAATAACATTAGCTTGAGATTGCCAGATAAGATACGAATTCAGGGCCAGATACATAATTTGTGGGGCTTAGTGCAAAATAAAAAGGTGGGCTTCCTGTTCAAAAAGCAAGAAAAAGCTTTTTCTTGACCTGTCACATTGTATTTTATCTGCTATTTACTGTTAGCTCCTTCAGATATGGGATACACGCTGGTGGAGGGCACACCCTCACAGGCTCTGGGCCCTGGCCATGGCTCAGTGCACAGGGTGTGGGCCTGATCCCAGCTTTTCCCCAGCTGTGCCCTGACCCCCACAGGGCAGATGGCAGAGGTCATTGAACAAGGGTGGGGAGTAGACAGGATAGCAGAGACTCTCTGGGAGACAGGACCCCATGTGAGATAAGGCACCAATCCCCTAGCACTTCCTCTGTTTTCCCTTTGGACTTTACTTACAAAACACAAATTTAGAAATCAAATTATTAAAAATTTCAAAACAGCGACAGAGGAAGTCACTTCAAACCCCAAGTGGTGTCCCCTTCTAAAAATGGAGCCCAGGGATGCAGCCAGCCCTGTGAGTAAGAACTCTTTTAGGTAAATGAATGCCTTCACTAAGATCAAAGAGGTTTGATCAGGCAGCCAGCAATGACTCCGTGTTTTTAGTGCTTTAATAGTGCTGGCTTCTTTGAACATCTAGCCTGGATTTTATACTTGCTTCCTAGATTTAGGAGCAGATCTAAACTGCATCTGATATATACAGACAGTGGTTTCCTGATTGGAGAGTAGTAAAATTAATTGGGTACATCAGACTGGAAAGTAGAAGAAAGAATTAGTACTGAAGGACGGAGCCATTAGAATCCAGAATTTATTTTCCTGTTTAGGCAGCTCTGGGCTCTAGGCTCTGGGCTGTTTTTCAAAGTAGAAATCCCTGGCCACCAGGAAGTTCTTTGTATATAAGAAAAGATCACATTATGATGTGGAAGAACATTGAACCAGGAATCAAAAAATCTATGTTTTAGCACTGATTATGTCCCTAACTAGTGTAATTCAGCTGAAAATTCAAAGTCTGGCTGTGGCTGCTATACAAATAAACTGAATTCCATGAATTGTGGAAACCCAATGCTTCCTCAAAATTCCTGCTTGTCCCCAGAGGTTTACTTTCTCATGGTCTCTTGTGTCCCCAGTTCCCTCTTATATACCTGCCAACTGTTTATGCTTGAAGTTAACTTGGACTTGAAACCACATCCCTTCCCCTAACACTTCCACTAACACTTCATGCCAGTCAGCATTTGCAAGTCTACTAATGAAATGTGAGTGGTGGGGAAGCTCATGGAAGTCTGGGTCTTTTAGGCTCCCTCCTTTCTCCCAGCCCTATTCCTATCCAGGACCACACAACTCAGTGGTAATGCTATCTTAGGCAAAATAGTTCGGCTCCACAGCAGCTATGCTTAAATTTGCATACTTAAATCAATTTGGAGCTCAGTGGGGGTAGGGGGTTGGTGAGGAAGAGGGCTTCCCATTTAACAGGATCCATACTCAGCAGGTGCTTGTGGTTCTAGATTCCGAAGTCCTGTTGTCCTTTCATGCTAGTCTCCTGGCTATGGACTAGCCTTCCTGACTTCAGGCTTTTTAACTGTAAAATGAAGGGAGATGATAGACCAAAGCTTCATATCTATTGTGGATCTCACCATAATGTGCCATGGGATCATGGGGCCATTCTCCCTCTCTGTGAGTGAGTGGATCTAAGTACGTGAGGTCTCAGTAAAAAGGCCTTTTGGCTTCATGTAGACCTCTAGTCGTGACCTCTTTATGTCCATTTCCCATACCTTCCTCCACCCCATCTATCACTATCACCTTAACCACCCATCCCCCAAAGAAATTTTAAGTAGTAGCATCATCTTCTAATGTTATTGATTAAAAAAAAGAAATCAAGGAATCTGAAGTCTGTTCCAGATTTGCTGACAAAAAACTTTAAAAAAAAAATAAAAGTGTGGGACGCTTGGGTAGCTCAGTCAGTTAAATGGCTGCCTTTGGCTCAGGTCATGATCCCAGAGGATGTTGGGAAGCAACCCCAAAGTCGGATTCCCTGCTCAGCGAGGAGCCTGCTTTTCCCTCTCCTGCGGCTGTCCCCCTGCTTGTGCTCTTTCGCTCTGTCAAATAAATAAATAAATAAAGTCTAAAAAAATTTTTTAAATAATATAATAAAAAGGTAAATTCCATATTGCAGATGTATAGAATTTACCATGAATTTAACCAATTTATTAGCTATTATGCTGTCAGTGTAGGCACAACTTAACCTGTAGCACAAAATTGTTGCATCCAAGTTAGTTTTAATATGAGCTTCTTGAATGATAAGAACATTAGTAGTTCAATAAGCCAATAATATTTAATTTTTAATATTCATTCCAGTCCTTTTCCTATGCACAGGGCCCTGCAATTTGTTCTAATTATAAAGAAGAATGCTGTGTAAGTGGTGTTGAGAGGGTGTAGGGTTCAGCGCTGGGTCTACTTTAATTTGGGCATAGCAGTTAGCCTCTCTGGTCTCAGGTTCTTCATTTGAAAAATTATGATAAAAACAGTTACCCTCAAACACCTAAAAAAAGAAAATTTGGGGGGAAAATGCGATGATATATATATATACCTGCTGCTTTTAAAAGAAAAAGTGGCATAAATATTCTGTTAGTAATTAATATATCAGAGGAATTTGGATATCTCAAACCCTAGTAACTTAGACTAAAAGGGAAATTTCTGGAAAAACAATTTTTTTGTAAAGATTTTATTTATTTATTTGACAGACAGAGATCACAAGCAGGCAGAGAGGCAGGCAGAGAGAGGGGGGGAAGCAGGCTCCCCGACGAGCAGAGAGCCCGACACGGGCCTCGATCCCAGGACCCTGGGATCACGACCGGAGCCGAATGCAGAGACTTTAACCCACTGAGCCACCCAGGCGTCTGAAAAACAGAACTTTTATGAGTTTTTTTAATGTTGGTAATGTCTATACCCTGAAGATGCTATTTTCCTTTCGGTAGTATAATATTTAATTCCAGTGGAATGTCCAGAAAAAAAACATTTCCCTGTTTCACAGTGGTGAAAACATAATCATGTGGAAAAAATGTTAACTCCCAAAAGTCATCTAGATTCTTAAACCATACTCAAATTATTTCTAACAAGAAAGAAGAAATTTGGGAACAGGGAGAGAGATTTAAGTCAGGTAAGGATTTGCCTATGGCTGCTCTCAACATTGCATTTCTAAGTGGTTCTAGGAGGAAAAAGGAATTGGAATTATGTTAAGGACGATGCTGAGAATATTCTCCTCAGCATCTGTCTTTTAAATAACTAACTCGCAACTGTCCAAAGGAATTATACAAACCAAACAAACTTCCAGACTGGCTCCTGTATTTGTACATATACCATAATAGCATTCAGTGAAGAATGACCCTTTTGAGTATAGAATACTAAATTTCACCTCTGATTTGACTTATAAATCTATTGGTTCCCTGATTCTGACTAAATTTCTAACCCAGGGAATACTTATTTTTGTCCTATTTCCATTTACTTAGTTAGAAATGAATGCATGAGGAATAGTCAAAATACATTAGTAGTAAAGCTAAAAGTCTTATTAAAACTTGCTATACATAAGAAAGTGTGATTTTTCTACTATAAACTTGAGTATTTACTAAGAATGCAGTACTTAAAATTTTTTATTGTGGTAAAATATATATAGCATAAAATTTGCACTTTCAACCATTTTTAAGTGTACATTTCTATGGCATTAATTACACTCACAGTGTTGTGTAGCCATCACCACATTTCCCAAACTTTTTCTTCACCTCAAATATAAACTCCGCACCTATTAAGTAATGACTCCTATTCCTGCATTCTTTGGTAACCTCAAATCTACTTTCTGCCTCTACAAATTTGTCCATTTTAGGTGCTTCTTATAAATGGACTCACTCATATATATGTTCTTTCTGGTAGGCTTTATTTCACTTAGCATGTAATGTTTTCAAGGTTCATCCATGTTGTAGCATGCATCAGAACTTTATTCCTTTTTATGAATGACTAATACTTTATTGTATGGATATACCACATTTTATTTATCCATTCATACTTTGATGGACACTTGGGTTGTTTCCACTTTTCAACTGTTATAGATAATTCTAAAATGAACATTAGCATAAAGTATTGGAGTACCTATTTTCAGTTATTTTGGGTACATTTTACTTTTTGAAGAAACACCAAAAATTTTTCACATCAGCTGTATCATATTACATTCCTACCAGCAACATACATGTATTCCAATTTCTCTACATCCTTGCCCAAACTTGCTATTTTCTGTGTTTTTCATGATAGCCATTCTACTGTGTGTGAAGTGGTATCTCGTGGTGGTTTTGTTTTATATTTCCCTAATGACTAATGATATTAACCCCCTTTTCATGTGTTTAGACAATTGTGTATCTTCTTTGGAGAAATGTCTATTCAAGTATTTTTCCCCACTTTTTAATCAGGTTGTTTGTTTTTTGTTGTTGAGTTTAAGAGTTCTTTATATATTCTGGATATTAATCCCTTATCAGGTATAGGATTTGCCAACATTTTCTCCCATTCTCTGGGTTGTCTTTTTACTTTCCTAATAAGGTCCTTTAAGAATGAAGAATAAAGTAAATCTGTGTGACTTAATTGTATATATTTATACGCTAGAGAAAATTTTTTTTAATTTTTTTATTTTTTATTAACATAAACATATATTTTTATACCCAAAGGGATACAGGTCTGTGAATTGCCAGGTTTACACACTTCACAGCACTCACCATAGCACATACCCTCCCCAGTGTCCATAACCCCACCCCTCTCTCCCAATCCCCCTCCCCCCAGCAACCCTCAGTTTGTTTTGTGAGATTAAGAGTCACTTATGGTTTGTCTCCCTCCCAATCCCATCTTGTTTCATTTATTCTTCTCCTACCCCCTTAACCCCCCATGTTGCATCTCCACTTCCTCATATCAGGGAGATCATATGATAGTTGTCTTTCTCCGATTGACTTATTTCACTAAGCATAAGCTAGAGAAAATTTTAACATGTATGTTGAGAATGTGATGGAACCCTTTAGGACAGTATTGGAAGAGAACTAACCTATAGTATATTATCTGCATCATAGCAGTATTTTACCCTGAATGTTTACTTCATATAGGAAATCCATTTCCACTCTTTCCCTATTTTCCTATAGATGCACAAGTCAGAAAATTCTACTCTCTCAGAAATGCTACTCTTTTAAATGTTTTCACCCATCTCTCCTCTTTCCCTACAGGAATGGGGGGGGGGTGGCTGTGTTACCTGATTGGTGAGACTAGGGAAAGAAGTGGCAGCCATGGGGAAGCCAACCTCACGGTCTCTACATGCAGACACTGTCTACTCATGGGCCACATGTTCTTTACTCTGACTGTTGCCGCTGACCTGGTTGGAAATCCTTGCCTGGCAGAGGCAGGCCACAATCTCACCCTCTAGGGCAGTTGAATGTGTGCCTGTGTCTCAGACCCAACTTTCTTCACAGGCAGATCCCAATGACTAGATTTTAAGAAGAAAAAATAGAAAGCCAAATCAGCCCATTCTTTGGTCCAGTTTTATGGTAATGAGAGGCGCTATTTTGATCCATATCTGACCTTGATGTCAATTTTTCAGTTTATTTGTAATCTTGAGGGGAGAGAGGTAAGATTAATTTGTACCTTCCAAATTCCAATATTAAAAATTTTTTATAAATTTAATTCTAGTGTAGTTAACATACAGTGTTATATTAGTTTCTGGTATAAATACAGTGATTCAACAATTCCATATATTACACAGTGCCCATCAAGATAAGTGTATTCCCAATCCCCATCACCTATTTCACCCATACCCCCACCAAACTTTGCTGTGGTAACCATCTTTTATTCTCTATAGTTGAGAGTCTGGTTTTGGTTTGTCTTCCCCCGCCCTTTGTTCAATTGTTTTGTTTCTTAATTCCACATATGAGTGAAATCATATGGCATTTGTCTTTCTCTGATTGGCTTATTTTGCTTAGTATTGTGCTCTCTAGCTCCAACAGTGTTGTTGCAAATGGCAAGATTTCATTCCTTTATTTATTTTTTAAAAAATATTTTGTTATTTATTTATTTATTTGACACACAGAGAGAGAGATCACAAGTAGGCAGAGCAGCAGGCGGGGGGTGGGGGAAGCAGGCTCCCCACTGAGCAGAGAGCCAGATGTGGGGCTCGATCCCAGAACCCTGAGATCATGACCTGAGCCGAAGGCAGAGGCTTAACCTACTGAATCCCCCAGGTGCCCCGTGGATTTCATTCCTTTAATGGTTGAATAATATTCCATTGTCTATGTATACCATATCATCTTTATTCATTCATCAGTTGATGGACATTTGGGCTCTTTCCATAATTTGGCTATTTTTTTAACTTATTAATTTTTTTAAAGTAGGCTCCACACCCAGTGTGGAGCCCAGTGTGGGACTTGAACTCTTGACCCCAAGATCAAGACCTGAGCTGAGGTAAAAAATCATCCAGGCACTCCCATAATTTGGCAGTTGTAAATAATGTTGCAATAAGCAGAGGGTTGCATATATCCCTTTGAATTAGTGTTTTTGCATTTTTGGGGTAAATACTCAGTTGTGTGATTACTGAATCACAGGGTAGTTCTGTTTTCAACTTTATGAGAAACTCTATATTTCCTTCCAGAGTGGCTGCACCACTGTGCATTCCCATCAACAGTACACAAGAATTCCTTCTTTCTGTGGCTCAAAGGGATCTGCATCTTAGTGTTCTACACATATAAAGGACCTGCCATATTTTTTACTGATTGTTTTGAAGAAAATCACTGAAATAAGATAGGCTATTCCTAGGGGAATAGGAGCTAGTAGGCAGTTTAATTTTTCTTTTATACTTTTGAAAATGGAGAACTTCTACCATTAAAAAACAACAAAAAAAGTATTCTTATAATTATGAAACAGTGAAACTTCCTAGTGATTTCCTTTCCTCACTTGGCACTTTTCTAGTCTATAGGATATTTCTTTTCTGAGATGTTCAACTCCAGTAAGTACTATGGAAGTATAGAGTAAAATAAAATTCAAATTCTTTAGATTGAAGAGTGCCATGGAGAATCTGATAGAATATTATTTGTATAAGAGAAGTTGGTTAAAGAGGGAGTCTATGACAATAGGCTTCTCAGACATGAAGTTAAGGCACATTAGTATTGCAAATATCACAAATAATTTGTCAGTAGTTCAGATTAAGCACCAGTTCAGAGTCTGATTATACTTAATGAAGTGTTGATGGGAGTTGGGTCTGTTAGAGCGGAAGAAATTCTGTAAATGGAGCATTTTGTAGGTACAAAGACTGTAGAGTAAAAAATTGGGGGAGGACATTATCTTATCCCTGGTCTTGGCTCAGTAGTTAGGTTGGTCTTAACTCCTTGGCAGAAGCTGATAGGCCTGTGGGGAGCACAAGTCACTCACCATATTGCTTTGGGCTGGGACACCAAGTGACAAATAGTTGGCAAGAAAGAGAGAGAGGCATCTTTCATATTTCTGTAGGGAATAGAGCATGGCTTCGTTATATCAAATACTGAAACTTTTTTGACAAATTTAGAAGGACACAGTACATGGGAAGATTATGATAGATTAAAGTGGACCATAAATTCTTTGGCACTCCTTTCACTGAGTTGTGGGGTCTGTGTCAGTTCTTTTAAAACTGGATAGACTCTCAGATTGCTTTGCCCCAAATATTACAGCATAGATAATGCTGTACCAGTTTCCAGACCCAGTGTCAAAAGACTGGCTGCTTTTACTTTCTGTAATTTCCAATAGGCAGTCTTGGAACCCAGCCAACTTGTGAGGAAGTCAAGTAGCACTGTGGAGAGGCCCATATGGAGAAGAACTGAGGCTCCTAGCATCAGCCCTGGCTGAGATCTTGGGTAACAGCCAAACAACTTGTGAGTTATGTGAGTGAGCCATCTGAGCCATCTTAGAAGTAGATTCTCCAGACTTGGTTAAGCTTCCCAGCAGAACTGTATGGAGCAAAGAAAAATCTTCCCCACTGAGCCCTGCTCAAGTTGGCAATTGTGAGCAAAGTAAATAAGTATTTTAGACCACTAAATTTGCAGCAGTTTGTCACCAGCAATAGATAACTAGAAGAGAGGGTGACAGCAAGAGTGGCGTCCTCTGGAGATTTTGCTTATGAACAAAAGGTATAGAAAGAAGAAAATAAGAGTTTTCATGGAGAGACAGTTGAGAAGTGGGACTAAGATTTTCTAAAATGAAAGATGATATGATTGTACTAATGATTAGCGAAAAGAAAATTCTGAAGTTTGTGAATGATTTACTTTTAGAAAATTGAAAGCAGGTTGAAAAATATATCTATTATAATGTTAGTCTGTTTGACTTTCATTTTGGTATACTTATTTGAACAGGAGGAAAAGGTTTGTAGTTATAATTCTACACACAGGGATATGCACAAAATATTATGGGTATAGTGTGGAAAGAATGACTAACTGCCAGGGAATTCAGGGGAGACTTGACAGAGAAAGTGATGTTTGGCTGTCCTGGAGATGAATATGAGTTTTCCAGATACCATAGAACAAATTTAAAGGACAAACAATAGGCTGGGAGAAATACATTTGCAGTTTATATGAAAGTTAAAGAATTACAATCCTTCATTTTGATAAAAAAGTCAAAAAGACAAAAAACCCAATAAAATCAATAAAAAACACACGATTCACAGAAGAGGGGCAAATCACCAATAGACATATAAAAGAGATGCTCAACATCAGTAATAGCCTGAGAAGCAAAACTAAATAATAATAATAATAATAAATAAACCATGATTTGCCTAATATACTATTAAAAACTCAAGATAGTCATAATATCCAATGACAGTGAGAATATAAGGAAAAGAACATTCTACCATATTGTTGGTGAGAATTTGGACTGACACAATCATTTTGGAAACTAGCAAGCATTAAAATGTAAACTGCTTACATTCTGTGACTCAGCAACCTCACTTCCTGGAATCTGTCCTTGGAAATGAGAACACTAGTAAGGATAGAGATATGAAAATGCTTTTGCTATGATATTGAGCACCTTTCCACATGTTTTTAATGGAATAATTTAATTGGAAACAAAACGATGTCCAACAATAGGGGAATACATTTATAAATTGACCATTTGTGCCTCTTTCATACTGTGGAAGATTATATTGAGTCCCTGGCTTCTTTTTGTGACATAGGTAAACTCGTAGATGTTTAACCCAATGTTGGTTGGGCTTTGTGTTATTTATCGCTAAATACATTCTTATTTGAATCTGGGTCAAAAGTCAGGATTATAGGGGAGGAGTCAAGATGGCGGAGAAGTAGCAGGCTGAGACTACTTCAGGTAGCGGGAGATCAGCTAGATAGCTTATCTAAAGATTGCAAACACCTACAAATCCAACGGGAGATCGAAGAGAAGAACAGCAACTCTAGAAACAGAAAATCAAACACTTTCTGAAAGGTAGGACTGGCAGAGAAGTGAATCCAAAGCGACAGGAAGATAAACCGCGAGGGGAGGGGCCAGCTCCCGGCAAGCGGCGGAGCAACGGAGCACAAAATCAGGACTTTTAAAAGTCTGTTCCACTGAGGGACATCGCTCCAGAGGCTTAACCGGGATGAAGCCCACACAGGGTCAGCGTGGCCTCAGGTCCCGCAGGGTCACAGAAGGATCGGGGGTGTCTGAGTGTCGCAGAGCTTACAGGTATTAGAATGGGGAAGCCAGCTACAGAGACAGAGCCAAGGAGTAAGCTCTAATCTTGGGGTTACCTTGAACCAGTCGCAGGCTCGGTCAGCTCGGAGCGCGGCCGGAGGCCAGGGTGACGGGAGTAATTGGGCGCTGTTCTCTGAGGGCGCACTGAGGAGTGGGGCCCCGGGCTCTCAGCTCCTCTGGGCTGGAGACCGGGAGGCCGCCATCTTCATTCCCGCCCTCCGGAACTCTCCGGAAAGCGCTCAGGGAACAAAAGCTCCCGAAAGCAAACCCGATCGGATTACTCAGACCGGCCCTGGGTAAGGGCGGTGCAACTCCGCCTGGGGCAAAGACAATTGAGAATCACTACAACAGGCCCCTCCCCCAGAAGATCAACAAGAAACCCAGCCAGGACCAATTTCACCTACCAAGGAGTGTAGTTTCAATACCAAGGAGAGCAGCGGAATTCCAGAGGAGGAGAAAGCAAAGCACGGAACTCATGGCTTTCTCCCCATGATTCTTTAGCCTTGCAGTTAATTT
>NW_019154085.1:74999736-75003795 GCF_002288905.1 Enhydra lutris kenyoni | reverse complement strand
TTTTTTAATTGTTTCTTTTTTTTTTTTTTCTTTCTGAACCTCTTTTTATCCCCTTTCTCCCCCCTCACGATTTGGGATCTCTTCTGATTTGGCTAAAGCATATTTTCCTGAGGTTGTTGCCACCCTTTTAGTATTTTACTTGCTCCTTCATATACTCTTATCTGGACAAAATGACAAGGCGGAAAAATTCACCACAAAAAAAAAAGAACAAGAGGCAGTACCAAAGGCTAGGGACCTAATCAATACAGACATTGGTAATATGTCAGATCCAGAGTTCAGAATGACGATTCTCAAGGTTCTAGCCGGGCTCGAAAAAGGCATGGAAGATATAAGAGAAACCCTCTCGGGAGATATAAAAGCCCTTTCTGGAGAAATAAAAGAACTAAAATCTAACCAAGTTGAAATAAAAAAAGCTATTAATGAGGTGCAATCAAAAATGGAGGCTCTGACTGCTAGGATAAATGAGGCAGAAGAAAGAATTAGCGATATAGAAGACCAAATGACAGAGAATAAAGAAGCTGAGCAAAAGAGGGACAAACAGCTACTGGACCACGAGGGGAGAATTCGAGAGAGAAGTGACACCATAAGACGAAACAACATTAGAATAATTGGGATTCCAGAAGAAGAGGAAACAGAGAGGGGAGCAGAAGGTATATTGGAGAGAATTATTGGAGAGAATTTCCCCAATATGGCAAAGGGAACAAGCATCAAAATCCAGGAGGTTCAGAGAACCCCCCTCAAAATCAATAAGAATAGGTCCACACCCCATCACCTAATAGTAAAATTTACAAGTCTTAGTGACAAAGAGAAGATCCTGAAAGCAGCCCGGGAAAAGAAGTCTGTAACGTACAATGGTAAAAATATTAGATTGGCAGCAGACTTATCCACAGAGACCTGGCAGGCCAGAAAGAGCTGGCATGATACATTCAGAGTACTAAACGAGAAAAACATGCAGCCAAGAATACTATATCCAGCTAGGCTATCATTGAAAATAGAAGGAGAGATTAAGAGCTTCCAGGACAAACAAAAACTGAAAGAATTTGCAAATACCAAACCAGCTCTACAGGAAATATTGAAAGGGGTCCTCTAAGCAAAGAGAGACCCTAAAAGTAGTAGATCAGAAAGAAACAGAGACAATATACAATAACAGTCACCTTACAGGCAATACAATGGCACTAAATTCATATCTCTCAATACTTACCCTGAATGTTAATGGGCTAAATGCCCAAATCAAAAGACACAGGGTATCAGAATGGATAAAAAAAAACAAAACCCATCTATATGTTGCCTACAAGAAACTCATCTTAAACCCAAAGACACCTCCAGATTTAAAGTGAGGGGTGGAAAAGAATTTACCATGCTAATGGACATCAGAAGAAAGCAGGAGTGGCAATCCTTATATCAGATCAATTAGATTTTAAGCCAAAGACTATAATAAGAGATGAGGAAGGACACTATATCATACTCAAAGGAACTATCCAACAAGAAGATCTAACAATTTTAAATATCTATGCCCCTAACATGGGAGCAGCCAACTATATAAACCAATTAATAACAAAATCAAAGAAACATATCGACAATAATACAATAATAGTAGGGGACTTTAACACTCCCCTCACTGAAATGGACAGATCATCCAAGCAAAAGATCAACAAGGAAATCAAGGCCTTAAATGACACACTGGACCAGATGGACATCACAGATATATTCAGAACATTTCATCCCAAAGCAACAGAATACACATTCTTCTCTAGTGCACATGGAACATTCTCCAGAATAGATCACATTCTTGGTCCTAAATCAGGTCTCAACCGTTATCAAAAGATTGGAATCATTCCCTGCATATTTTCAGACCACAATGCTCTGAAGCTAGAACTCAATCACAAGAGGAAATTTGGAAAGAACCCAAATACATGGAGACTAAACAGCATCCTTCTAAAGAATGAATGGGTCAACCAGGAAATTAAAGAAGAATTGAAAAAATTCATGGAAACAAATGATAATGAAAACACAACGGTTCAAAATCTGTGGGACACAACAAAGGCAGTCCTGAGAGGAAAATACATAGCGGTACAAGCCTTTCTCAAGAAACAAGAAAGGTCTCAGGTACACAACCTAACCCTACACCTAAAGGAGCTGGAGAAAGAACAAGAAAGAAACCCTAAACCTAGCAGGAGAAGAGAAATCATAAAGATCAGAGCAGAAATCAATGAAATAGAAACCAAAAAAACAATAGAACAAATCAACGAAACTAGGAGCTGGTTCTTTGAAAGAATTAATAAGATCAATAAACCCCTGGCCAGACTTATCAAAAAGAAAAGAGAGAGGACCCAAATAAATAAAATCATGAATGAAAGAGGAGAGATCACAACTAACACCAAAGAAATACAGACAATTATAAGAACATACTATGAGCAACTCTACGCCAACAAATTTGACAATCTGGAAGAAATGGATGCATTCCTAGAGACATATAAACTACCACAACTGAACCAGGAAGAAATAGAAAGCCTGAACAGACCCATAACCAGTAAGGAGATTGAAACAGTCATCAAAAATCTCCAAACAAACAAAAGCCCAGGGCCAGATGGCTTCCCAGGGGAATTCTACCAAACATTTAAAGAAGAACTAATTCCTATTCTCCTGAAACTGTTCCAAAAAATAGAAATGGAAGGAAAACTTCCAAACTCATTTTATGAGGCCAGCATCACCTTGATCCCAAAACCAGACAAGGATCCCATCAAAAAAAGAGAACTACAGACCAATATCCTTGATGAACACAGATGCAAAAATTCTCGCCAAAATACTAGCCAATAGGATTCAACAGTACATTAAAAGAATTATTCACCACGACTGGATTATTCCAGGGCTGCAAGGTTGGTTCAACATCCGCAAATCAATCCATGTGATACAACACATTAATAAAAGAAAGAACAAGAACCATATGATACTCTCCATAGATGTTGAAAAAGCATTTGACAAAGTACAGCATCCCTTCCTGATCAAAACTCTTCAAAGTGTAGGGATAGAGAGCACATACCTCAATATTATCAAAGCCATCTATGAAAAACCCACCGCAAATATCATTCTCAATGGAGAAAAACTGAAAGCTTTTCCGCTAAGGTCAGGAACACGGCAGGGATGTCAGTTATCACCACTGCTATTCAACATAGTACTAGAAGTCCTAGCCTCAGCAATCAGACAACAAAAGGAAATTAAAGGCATCCAAATCGGCAAAGAAGAAGTCAAACTATCACTCTTCGCAGATGATATGATACTATATGTGGAAAACCCAAAAGACTCCACTCCAAAACTGCTAGAACTTGTACAGGAATTCAGTAAAGTGTCAGGATATAAAATCAATGCACAGAAATCCGTTGCATTTCTCTACACCAACAACAAGACAGAAGAAAGAGAAATTGAGGAGTCAATCCCATTTACAATTGCACCCAAAACTATAAGATACCTAGGAATAAACCTAACCAAAGAGGCTAAGAATCTATACCCAGAAAACTATAAAGTACTCATGAAAGAAATTGAGGAAGACACAAGGAAATGGAAAAATGTTCCATGCTCTTGGATTGGAAGAATAAATATTGTGAAAATGTCTATGCTACCTAAAGCAATCTACACATTTAATGCAATTCCTATCAAAGTACCATCCATTTTTTTCAAAGAAATGGAACAAATAATCCTAAAATTTATATGGAACCAGAAAAGACCTCGAATAGCCAAAGGAATATTGAAAAAGAAAGCCAAAGTTGGTGGCATCACAATTCCGGACTTCAAGCTCTATTACAAAGCTGTCATCATCAAGACAGCATGGTACTGGCACAAAAACAGACACATAGATCAATGGAACAGAATAGAGAGCCCAGAAATAGACCCTCAACTCTATGGTCAACTAATCTTCGACAAAGCAGGAAAGAATATCCAATGGAAAAAAGACAGCCTCTTCAACAAATGGTGTTGGGAAAATTGGACAGCCACATGCAGAAAAATGAAATTGGATCATTTCCTTACACCACACACGAAAATAGACTCAAAATGGATGAAGGA